>NC_092418.1:103970728-104178228 GCF_040894005.1 Engystomops pustulosus | reverse complement strand
CAACTATGAGCTGAGATACAACGAGCCCGAGTGGCGGGACTTTGCTGTGCAAGCAGTGTCCCGCCAGAGCGAACTCAAGAAAGTGACCGTTCTTACCCGTAACGAATCACTATCTTGCTTTGACATCATGACCTGGATGAATCGTTATGGAGAGGTACTGGGAGTACCCGAGAAAAATAGAGATGAGTATGGTATCTGGTCAGGGGCCTGGACCTTCATGGTGAAGTTGAGGCGTTCAGGTAACTCAGTCGCCCACATCCCTTCATCAGCCTTCCTGGGGAGGGATCGGATCCTGATCTTCTACCGGGGGCAGCCTAAGCTGTGTCACAGGTGCGGTGACCCCACACATTTCAGCGCAAACTGCACCGTGCAGAAGTGTGCGTTGTGTGGGGGTGTCGGCCATCTCGCTGCATCCTGTACAGGGCAGATTAGGTGTAACCTGTGTGGTGATCTCGGTCACCCGTACAGTCGTTGTCCTCTTTCCTTCGCTAATGCGGGCTCAGCCTCAGCGGATGAAAGCCATGAGGCTGAATCTGCTGGGGAGGGGACTAGCAGAGGCGGAGGAATGGAGGGGCCAGGGAAGAAAGACAGGAAAAAGACGCCTGCCCAGCTAAGGCGTCTAGAAAAGCGTCAACAGGAGAGAGAGCGGGGGGAGTCTCGGGCTGCTGGGACGACCTCTGGCGCTATCCTGGAGACCTCACCTGTCGCTGAGGCCCCAGGGGATGATGTACTGGATGAGGAGGTCAGGAGGATCGAGAGAGAGGAAGGTGCCACGTCCTCAGACTCCTCCCATTATGAGAGTATGGACGAGGATAATAGGGCGTGGCTAGAGGAAAAGCGTAAGCGTGGCGCCAAAAAGAAGAAAAAGGGTAAAAAGAAGGGAGGTGTAAGATCTCCTCCCACCCTGACTAAGGTACCCAAGGAAGGTGCAACCAACCCCCCGCTGGTCGAACTTTCAAATCGATTCCTGGCCCTGGATGGAGCCTCTCCTGCCGATGGAGGGGCTGAGGGTGAAGGGCCAGAGGTGGCGGAGCCTGCAGGAGATGCCGAGTCTCCCCCCGGGGAGTCAGGGTCCTCAGGAGGGGAGACTGGCCCAAAGTCTGGAGACGAGGATGAGGGGGCAGGTCCTGGATCTGCCCCTGAAGCATCAGAGGTGCGGGAGATGGACACCACAATATGTCTAAAAAGGGGGTGTTCATTTCCCGAGGGTGGTGGTAAGATGGGTAAAAAGAAAGCCGTTTAACTCAATCACTCATGATGGCGGCACCCACTCCGTTGACGCTGGCGTCCATTAATGTCGCCAGCATTAAGTCTGATGCGGCTAGATTTGCGGCCTTTGATTTTCTCGGCCGCGTTGAAGCCGACATTTTATTTTTGCAGGAGACCAGGCTGCCAGATTTGGCGGTCGTGTTTAAAGCTAAGAGGGAATGGAGACACGGGCCTTCCTATTGGTCTCTTGCAGCCGAGCCGTATAGCGGAGTGGCGGTCCTTTTTACCGCACCGGTAGAATGCCGACGAGTTATTGAGTTAGAAATGGGGAGGTGCCTGATCCTGGATGTCCTCATGAAGGGACAAGAACTTCGCCTAATTAACATCTATGGTCCTCAGTCCAAGTGGGACAGGAAGTGTCTCTTTATTAGGATCAAGCCCTACCTTTTTACAAGTCGGCAGGTGGTCTTTGGAGGGGACTTCAATGCTGTCACGAGGTCCCAGGATAGGGGAGGTTCCAGAGACAAGCTGACTTATGATAGCGTCGCTCTTAATAGCATAGCCAGTGAGGCTCGCCTGGTGGATGTCCACATCCGGCACACCCCAGGCCACGCGGGGTTCACCTATTATAGGGGTAGCTGTAGGTCTAGAATAGACAGGTTTTATTTAAAGGAGGAAGCCATTTCTTCACCAGTTTCTGTTGTTGAGGTGGAATTCTCCGACCACTGTTTAATTTTGTTTTCTCTGAATGTTACAGAGACCCCCCGGATGGGAAGAGGCTACTGGAAGCTCAATTCGTCTCTCCTGGAAGAAGCGGAGATCAGACAATCCTTTGAGGACTTTCTTCAGAGCCAGGTACCATTGCTGGGCCTTTGTAGCAGTAAGTCAGAGTGGTGGGAGATGCTCAAGAAAAGGGTGGCGAGATTCTTCCGCCAGCTCTCGAGCCTCAGGAGCCTGGACAGGTACCGCCTGTATCAGGGCCTGAGGAGGAAACTCGAGCATCTCGTCTCGACTGGAGGTAGTCGTGAGGACATCTCCAGAGTGAAATCCTTGCTGAAGAGGTGTCAGTACGATAGACACGCATCTTTGGTTTTTGAGAGGGATTACGGGAAATACCGCTCGCCCGACCCTTACAGAAACTGCAAGATGTCAGTGAATGGTAAAGTTGTCACGGGACTGGTTGACAGTACGGGATCCCTGAAAAGGTCCAGATCAGGGATTCTGGAGGTCGTCAGATCCTTCTACTCGCACCTCTTGGGCAGGAAGGATCTAGATCGCGATGTGATGTCGGCTTTCCTGGCAGAAACTGTCCCTGAGCCAGGAGTAGACCCCTCTCTTGATGTTTTGACAGAGATGATCAGGGAAGAGGAAGTCAGCCGGGCGATTGAAGGGCTCGCCCTCAAGAAATCGCCAGGTCCGGATGGCTTAACATCTGAGTTTTATAAGACCTTTAAGGACGCCTTGGTTCCCCTCTTGACTGAGGTATTCAATGAGTGTCTTTCCTCGGGCGCTCTGCCGAAGTCAATGAGGAGGTCTGCCCTGATCATCCTGTCAAAGGATAAGGACCGATCTCGTATTGAGAACTGGCGTCCCATAGCGCTTCTCAATACGGACAGAAAGGTTTTGGCAAAGGTGCTGTTTAATCGGCTGGTGCAGTTTGCGCCCCGGCTCCTTTCGGGGACCCAGCACTGCTCTGTTCCAGGCCGCAGTACATTTAGTGCTGTGCTCTGTGTTCGGGAGGCAGTGGAGCAGGGCAGGGCTGGTAACTGGAAGGGGTACTTGCTGTCCTTGGATCAGGCAAAAGCGTTTGATCGGGTTGACCACGAGTACCTCTGGTCTGTCCTTCTGAGGTATGGCCTGCCGGGGGAGTTTATCAATTGGCTTAAGGTTTTGTATGCAGGGGCAGAGAGTTTCCCGCTTGTGAACGGTTGGATTGGCCGCTCTTTTGAGGTCGGGTCTGGTGTTCGCCAGGGTTGTCCTCTGAGCCCACTACTGTACGTGTTCGCGATTGACCCATTCCTTAGGAGGGTTGATCGTGGGCCGTTGGTGGGAGTCGGGATGGACCGGGCAGCACCGGAAGCCACTCTAAGGGTGGTAGCGTATGCCGATGATGTCACCGTTTTCGTGTCCTCGGGAGGGGAGGCGGAATGGGTGATGTCAGAGGTTGACCGCTACTCAGAGGCTTCTGGGTCCAAGATCAACCGGGATAAGTGTGAGAGTCTCTGGCTGGGAGAGGGAGGTCCAGGCTTTGATCTCCCGGACACTCTTCCAGGGCCCCAGGACTCTGCCAAAGTTCTCGGCATCAAATTTGGCCAGGGGGATTACCCCATGCAAAACTGGGACGGCAGGCTTAAGATCGCCGCTCAGAGGGTGGACCAGTGGAAGGGTTGGTCTTTGACCCTCAGAGAAAGGGTTAATCTGATCAAAACCTACCTGCTCCCGTTGATGATTTATCTGGGCAGTGTGTGCATGTTGCCAGAACCCCTCTGGACTCGGGTCTACAGTCTGTTCTTCCAGCTGTTATGGGGGAATAGGCTGAACCTAATCAAGAGGGAGGTTACTTACCGCACGAGGAGACAAGGAGGGTTGTGTATGGTCAACCCTGTGGTGTTCCTAGTGAATACCTTTCTTAAGATCAATGTAGCAAACCTCTGGAAAGAGAGGGCTCCTCCGTGGGTATACTCCTGTAGGGGATGGTTTCGGCCTTTCTTCCAGGAATGGGAGACAGGAGGACAAGTGAAGGATCTCCGTACACCGCATGGGCATCTTCCGGCTTACGCTACCCCGGTTCTGAAGTTGATTCGCCGGTGGGGTCTGGGAATGTGGGAGATCAGGACCATGTCGAGGAAAGTCCTTGACAAGAGGGTTCTGTTGACCCATTTCCAGAAGCCTCTGGCCCTCAGGGATTGCCCAAGTCGGGATCTTGGGGTGGGTTTGAGTTTATTGAATTCCATCAGGATCCCCTTGAAGTTTTGGGACGTGACTTGGCGCTGCTTCCATGGAAAGCTGTGTGTGAGGGACAATCTGAAGTGTAGGAGCTCTGAGGAAAGGGGTTGTCCCCGGGAGGAGTGTGGTGGTCTGCTGGAGAGCATGGACCACTTCCTGCTTCAGTGCCCCTATAACACAGAGGTGTACAACCGGGTGGGCGCTTCCATCCATTGGCCCGGGTTGGCCGGTCTCTCCTATGCGGAGTGGGCCTATGGAGCATTCAGAGGCCTGGGTGACCGGGACCGCTGCACTTTATTCTTAGTCAGTCTAGTGGTCAGGTACCACACGTGGAACGCACGGTGTTTAGTATCGACGCAGCGTAAAATCCTCCCGGTGGATGAGGTGGTTAGGAACATTCTGGGTGACCTGGTGAAGGTGCGCTCTCTGGAGTATGAGAGGCTGGGCACTGGGAGGGCCTCTCTCCTTTGGAGGGGGTTCTCCTTTAGTGTCCCTTAGTCTGTCATCTCCTCTCCTGGTGTTGGGCTGATGCTGCACTGTAGATTTTTGTTTTGTATCTGAGGTTATAGTGATGTTGGGCTTGCAGGCGCCGAACCTGGGCTTTATGTGGTTTTGATTGATGATGTTGAGATTTTATTTGTATTCTGTTTTCTTTATGTTATGTTGTAAATACTGTATATATTGTATATATTGTATATAGTGGGGTTTGGGACACAGTGTTAGGTTGGGAGGGGGGTGATGGTGGTGGGATTTACGAACAAGTGACCTTGGACTCTATGATCCTGGGCACTGGTCTGGACTACTTAACGCAAACTTTGGACGTTAGACCAGTGTCTGGGGGGAAGGGGAGGGTGCGGGCGAGGGATTTAGTTTAGTGTAGTGTTGTGTGTATTTGTTATTATATATTATAAAAAAAAAAAAAAAAAAAAAAAAACGGGTGTGGGATGTGATCTGTGTGGGGTGGTTTGTTATTAGAGGGTGTGGGGTGGGTTTATGTATATTTATAGTCATTTATGTTTTATTTGTGGGTGTGGCTTGTCTTATTGTTTATTGGTTTGGTTTAGGTTGCGATAATCTGTTGTGTAGGGGTTGTGGTAATTGGTGTTCATTTCGGTGTATTTTAAGTTATTGTTTTTACTAGGTGTGAATGTGGCTGGACCAGCAGGTAAGACATTGTATATATTGTATATTATGTTTTGTTTGTATTGTTATGTTTTTTTACTTTTATATAAAATAAAAGATCTACAGGATGTAACTCAGGATCAGTACAGGATAAGTAATGTCATGTATGTACACAGTGACTGCACCAGCAGCAGAATAGTGAGTGCAGCTCTGGAGTATAATACAGGATGTAACTCAGGATCAGTACAGGATAAGTAATGTCATGTATGTACACAGTGACTGCACCACCAGCAGAATAGTAATTGCAGCTTAGGGGTTATAGCGGGACAAAGGGCAGTGTAATTGTTTACCTACAGGGACCCCCAGATATTCAGAAACAACCTCAATCGCTTATTCTCTGGCTCGGGGGATTAGTGCACCATCAGCTTAGATTATTGTTAAACATGGAAAAAACAATCTGCCTCACATGATGCTACATAACAACATATTCCTCTCTCCTGATATTCCAACTCTTCGTCATGACGGGCACATCCTACAACGACTGTCATCTGAAAACTTCTGGATGAAACATGACGGATTATTATGGCGAATGTCCGCTGTATATACACTACACAGGCAGCATGGTGGCTCAGTGGTTAGCACAACAGCCTTGCAGCACGGTGGCTCAGTGGTTAGCACTACAACCTTGCAGCACGGTGGCTCAGTGGTCAGCACTGCAGCCTTGCAGCACGGTGGCTCAATGGTCAGCACTGCAGCCTTGCAGCACGGTGGCTCAATGGTCAGCACTACAGCCTTGCAGCACGGTGGCTCAGTGGTCAGCACTACAACCTTGCAGCACGGTGGCTCAGTGGTCAGCACTACAGCCTTGCAGCACGATGGCTCAGTGGTTAGCACTACAGCCTTGCAGCATGGTGGTTCAGTGGTTAGTACTACAGCCTTGCAGCATGGTAGCTCATTGGTCAGCACTACAGCCTTGCAGCACGATGGCTCAGTGTTTAGCACTACAGCCTTGCAGCATGGTGGCTCAGTGGTCAGCACTACAGCCTTGCAGCATGGCGGCTCAGTGTTTAGCACTACAACCTTGCAGCACAGTGGCTCAGTGGTTAGCACTACAACCTTGCAGCACGGTGGCTCAGTGGTTAGCACTACACCCTTGCAGCACGGTGGCTCAGTGGTTAGCACTACACCCTTGCAGCACGATGGCTCAATGGTCAGCACTACAGCCTTGCAGCATGGTGGCTCAGTGGTTAGCACTACAACCTTGCAGCACGGTGGCTCAGTGGTCAGCACTACAGCCTTGCAGCACGGTGGCTCAGTGGTTAGCACTACAGCCTTGCAGCATGGTGGTTCAGTGGTTAGTACTACAGCCTTGCAGCACGGTAGCTCAGTGGTCAGCACTACAGCCTTGCAGCACGATGGCTCAGTGTTTAGCACTACAGCCTTGCAGCATGGTGGCTCAGTGGTCAGCACTACAGCCTTGCAGCATGGCGGCTCAGTGTTTAGCACTACAACCTTGCAGCACGGTGGCTCAGTGTTTAGCACTGCAGCCTTGCAGCACGGTGGTTCAGTGGTTAGCACTACAACCTTGCAGCATGGCGGCTCAGTGTTTAGCACTACAACCTTGCAGCATGGTGGCTCAGTGGTCAGCACAACAGCCTTGCAGCACGATGGCTCAGTGGTTAGCACTACAGCCTTGCAGCACTGGGGTCCTGGGCTCAAGTGCCATCCAGGTTAACATCTGCAAAGAGTTTGTATCTTTATTCCAAAAACATACTGGTAGGTTGATTAGATTGTGAGCCCCATTGGGGACTGGAACTGATCTGACAAGCTCTGTGCAGCGCTGCAGAATCTGTGTGTGTGCTATAAAAATAAAGGAATTATTAATTTAAAAGAAACGGGGCTGACACCTTCCTTGTGAGACCCCTATACTCCACATCAGCTCATCTGACACAAAGCCCCCCCCCATCCTTACCTTCTGAGGCCTAGAAGTGAAATAATCAAGAACCCATCTAATCATTTTGACATTTATGTTCATTGATGTTAATTTTAGACCTAAGTTGCTTGGATGTGACACTGATTCTATCTATCGGGGCTTCCTTGTCCTTCCGGGACACAAACTGTAGGGGCCTCAGATGTTTCGTACAGATCACTCATCACCCAATCAGAGACTGGGACAGGGCGGTGATCGATAATTATAGTCACCCGGGTCTTTTTGCTTTTCCACAGTTTGGGGACTTTTTGCTGACTTTCTATATATATATATATATACCTGCACTATGCTGATGAGAGGTAATGTGACCCATGAGTCGGGTGTCTGGTTTGTCTTGCAGGTGACATGGGGTTGGAGGACTTTATGGCAGGTCCTTTGTCTCCTCTCAGCAGATGGTAGTTGCTCTTGTGTGAATCTTGAGGCTGCGGCTCGGTGGAGGGAGCAGATCCTCTTCTTCCTCTCCAGGTGTCAGATGCAGATTTCCAGCTCTGAACATGCGGCAGCGTCATCCAGGCGGATCCTCCGTGTAATTATCAGGGTGCCAGGCAAACAGCGTGATCCGGGAGAGGGTCTGCTGTGAAACGTGACAAGGGGAAAGATGTGACCCCCAAACAAATATTTGCTGTGGATGAGATCAGTCCTATGTAATGAGGTGCCCTGTATAATGGGGTGCCCTGTATAATGGGGTGCCCTGTATAATGAGGTGCCCGGTATGATGAGGTGCCATGTATAATGAGGTGCCCGGTATGATGGGGTGCCCTGTATAATGAGGTGCCCGGAATGATGAGTTGCCCGGAATGATGAGGTGCCCTGTATAATGAGGTGTCCGGTATGATGGGGTGCCTGGTATGATTGGGTGCCCTGTATAATGGGGTGTCCAGTATCATGGGGAGCCCTGCATAATGGGGTGCCCTGTATAATGAGGTGCCCGGTATAATGGGGTGCCCTGTATAATGAGGTGTCCAGTATGATGGGGTGCCCTGTATCATGGGGTGCCCTGTATCATGGGGTGCCCTGTATCATGGGGTGCCCTGTATAATGAGGTGCCCGGTATTATGGGGTGCCCGGTATAATGGGGTGCCCGGTATAATGGGGTGCCCGGTATAATGGGGTGCCCTGTATGATGGGATGTCCAGTATCATGGGGTGCCCTGTATAATGGGGTGCCCTGTATAATGAGGTGCCCTGTTTGATGGGTTGTCCAGATCAGGTCTGGTACACACTGTGGGGCTCCACTTCCATAACAAGATACAATCAGACTCTTTGCAGTTTTCAAGATCTCTGCTTGCTGCCAGGAGAAATTCTAGTTTAAAAATAAAAACAGAGTATTTGCTACTGAGGCCCCGGCATTGTATTCCTGAGGTGTGAGCGCCCGCTCTGAGGGCTTCTCTATAGGAGGGGCTCAGCACAGTATGGACGTGATGGACCCGACCGCCGAATGGAGTGACAATCAGAAAACAGAAATCCTGCTCCCCCTGCCTCCAGGCGACACAAAGCAACGAAATGTCAGATGTGTCCAACACATCAACTGCCGAATTCACTCCTCCACCAGGAGCAGGACCTGAACATGTATAGAAGAAGTGTATGGAAACAAGTGTATACATGTATGTCTATGTATCGTACATATGTGAATATATATATATATATATATATATGTATGTGGTTGTATCTGTGTGTATTGTACATATGTGTATATATATGTATCTGTGTATACTGTACATGTGTGTGTATTGTAAATATGTATATATATGTATCTGTGTATACTGTACATGTGTGTGTATTGTACATATGTGTGTGTATTGTAAATATGTATATATATATGTATCTGTGTATACTGTACATGTGTGTGTATTGTAAATATGTATATATATATGTATCTGTGTATACTGTACATGTGTGTGTATTGTACATATGTGTGTGTATTGTAAATATGTATATATATGTATCTGTGTATACTGTACATGTGTGTGTATTGTAAATATGTGTATATATATGTATCTGTGTATACTGTACATGTGTGTGTATTGTAAATATGTGTATATATATGTATCTGTGTATACTGTACATGTGTGTGTATTGTAAATATGTGTATATATATGTATCTGTGTATACTGTACATGTGTGTGTATTGTAAATATGTGTATATATATGTATCTGTGTATACTGTACATGTGTGTGTATTGTAAATATGTATATATATATGTATCTGTGTATACTGTACATGTGTGTGTATTGTACATATGTGTGTGTATTGTAAATATGTATATATATGTATCTGTGTATACTGTACATGTGTGTATTGTAAATATGTATATATATATGTATCTGTGTATACTGTACATGTGTGTTTATTGTACATATGTGTGTGTATTGTAAATATGTATATATATGTATCTGTGTATACTGTACATGTGTGTGTATTGTAAATATGTATATATATGTATCTGTGTATACTGTACATGTGTGTGTATTGTAAATATGTGTATATATATGTATCTGTGTATACTGTACATGTGTGTGTATAGTACATATGTGTGTGTATTGTACATATGTATATATATATTTAATATATTTTATACCCTTTTATATCCTTTTTATGCGCCAAAAAACCCCAAGAAAACTAATGATAAATCTCCCCCTGTGTGTGTGTATTATGTGTATGTTAGTGTATAGATTGTGTGGGGGAAATTTAATCAATTATTATTAATTTAATAAAAATATACAAGTGGTTATCAAAGTAAAGGTTGAACATTTTTTTACGTAAAATATTTGTTTGTTAAGGCAACAATTACACAAATAGTAAATGTGAAGATGTAAATAGATGATGAGAGGGATCACCTCTGATGATTTATAGGGACTCGCTGCTAGATGTAACTTATAGACGGTGGGATCATTTAAAGGAAACCTACCACTTGAAGTGGCAGGTTTCCGATGGCAATACCGGGCACCAGCTCAGGCTGAGCTGGTGCCGGAGCTTATTTTAGTTAGTGTTTTAAACCGCGGTATCGCGGTTTAAAACACTTTTTAAACTTTATAGCCGGCGCAGGGAGGTACGCGCTCGGTGCTTACCGTGCACGCGGCTACATAGGAAGTGAATGAGAGCCGCGCACATGGTAAGCGCCGAGCGCGTACCTGCCTGCGCCGGCTATAAAGTTTAAAAAGTGTTTTAAACCGCGATACCGCGGTTTAAAACACTAACTAAAATAAGCTCCGGCACCAGCTCACCCTGAGCTGGTGCCCGGTATTGCCATCGGAAACCTGCCACTTCAAGTGGTAGGTTTCCTTTAAGCAAAGGAGGGACTGAGGGCGCGTTCACACGTTGCGCTTTGGTTGCGTTTCCATTGCGTTTTAAAACGCATTCCAACAGCTGAGGAGAAGTGATTTGCCTAATTACATTACTATTTACGTTTGTTAACGCTATGTGAACGCAAATGTTAACAGTAATGTAATTAGGCAGATCAGCTCAGGGCGCGTTCACCAAAACGCAACGTGTGAACGCGCCCTGAGCTTTTTTTTTTTTTTTTGCCCGGCGCCGCACACCCACAGACACTGATACATTTGTTGCCCCTGGAATGACGATAAAACTTCTTTGTGATTAAATTGGGCACAAAAAAAAAAATGGCAATGGACACAAAATGAAACCACATAGAAGAGATTTTTGCAGTGATAAATGTTTCTTTATTGTACATTGGGGCAGATTTACTTACCCGGTCCATTCGCGATCCAGCGGCGCGTTCGGATTGGGGTCCGGCCGGGATTCATTAAGGTAGTTCCTCCGCCGTCCACCAGGTGGCGCTGCTGCGCTGAAAAGCATCGGAACGCACTGGAGTTCACCGGCTCAGGCTGAGTGAAGGTAAGTGCAAGCTCCGCGACAGTTTTTTTTTTTCAAATGCGGTGGTTTTTCCGAATCCATCCGATTTTCGTTCGGCCACGCCCCCCATTTCCGTCGTGTGCATGCCAGCGCCGATGCGCCACAATCCGATTGCGTGCGCCAAAATCCCGGGGCAATTGAGGGAAAATCGGCGCAAATTGGAAATATTCGGGTAACACGTCGGGAAAACATGAATCGGGCCCTTAGTAAATGACCCCCATTATGTTACAATCTTTCGCTGCAGAATCTTCGGGTAAGTTCTGTGCAGTCCGTCGCCCTCAGGGCTATTACATTGCAGATCAGAACTTGGCGCCATCCTTCACCCTGATATTTCTTTGGCCGCAGATCTCCCCCCGTGCGGGGACTAGAAGGGTCTCCATCTGTGTGTAAATATGAGGAATAGTAAATATAACCTCCGGCCCTTGTGAGCGCTGATTATGGGTCGTATTCTCTGCCCCGGCGATGAAGGGGTTACTAGCGGCAGCGGGTTATTAGGATACACCGAGTATTTTCAGGTCAGCGCTGGCTCCGGGCTCTGACATTGCCCGTGCATTAATATCCAGCAGCGGGGGAGGGGAGCGCTGACCGGTTTTCTCCAGGGGCCTCTTAAAACTAAAAGCGTCTGTGATTGATCGTCGGAGATGATGTAAAGAAGCCGCCAGATCACACACATTAACATAACGACTAATTGTCTCTCCGCGCAGGCACCGCCGAAATCCGGAATCATCACACCCTTAACATCTGATCCAAAGGGGCCCCTGTGTCTCCAGCTAATGCCCCATCTAGTGGCCCATGGGTGACGTATCCTCCAAACTTTACTGCACTACACAGCCCCTGAGTGTCCAGGGAGAAGCCTGAGACACTTTATTACTGTACAGATCCCTATTGTAGGTTGTGGTCAGCGTGTCATGGGGTTTGCAGGGAGGTGAGGGGGCTCAGACAGGGGCCACATTTATCAAAACCAGTGCAGTGTGTACTATGTGCAGTGTCCTGTGTACTATGTGCATTGTGTACTATGTGCAGTTACCTGTGTACTATGTGCATTGTGTACTATGTGCAGTGTACTATATGCAGTGTGTACTATGTGCAGTGTCCTGTGTACTATGTGCATTGTGTACTATGTGCAGTGTACTATATGCAGTGTGTACTATGTGCAGTGTCCTGTGTACTATGTGCAGTGTGTACTATGTGCAGTGTGGTGTGTAGGGGGTGTGTACTATGTGCAGTTTCCTGTGTACTATGTGTAGTGTGTACTATGTGCAGTGTCCTGTGTACTATATGCAGTGTGTACTATGTGCAGTGTCCTGTGTACTATGTGCAGTGTGTACTATGTGCAGTGTGTACTATGTGCAGTGTCCTGTGTACTATGTGCATTGTGTACTATGTGCAGTGTACTATATGCAGTGTGTACTATGTGCAGTGTCCTGTGTACTATGTGCAGTGTGTACTATGTGCAGTGTGGTGTGTAGGGGGTGTGTACTATGTGCAGTTTCCTGTGTACTATGTGTAGTGTGTACTATGTGCAATGTCCTGTGTACTATATGCAGTGTGTACTATGTGCAGTGTGTACTATGTACTATGTGCATTGTGTACTATGTGCAGTGTACTATATGCAGTGTGTACTATGTGCAGTGTCCTGTGTACTATGTGCAGTGTGTACTATGTGCAGTGTGGTGTGTAGGGGGTGTGTACTATGTGCAGTTTCCTGTGTACTATGTGTAGTGTGTACTATGTGCAATGTCCTGTGTACTATATGCAGTGTGTACTATGTGCAGTGTGTACTATGTGCAGTGTCCGGTGTACTATGTGCAGTGTGTACTATGTACAGTGTCCTGTGTACTATGTGCAGTATGTACTATGTGCAGTGTCCTGTGTATTATGTACAGTGTCCTGTGTACTATGTGCAGTGTGTACTAAGTGCAGTTACCTGTGTACTGTGTGCAGTGTGTACTATGTGCAGTGTCCTGTGTACTATGTGTAGTGTGTACTATATGCAGTGTCCTGTGTACTATATGCAGTGTGTACTATGTGCAGTGTCCTGTGTACTATGTGCAGTGTGTACTATGTGCAGTGTGTACTATGTGCAGTGTGTACTATGTGCAGTGTCCTGTGTACTATGTGTAGTGTGTACTATGTGCAGTGTCCTGTGTACTATGTGTAGTCTGTACTAGGTGCAGTGTGTACTATATGCAGTGTACTGTGTACTATGTACAATGTCCTGTGTACTATGTGCAGTGTCCTGTGTACTATGTGCAGTGTGTACTATGTGTAGTGTCCAGTGTACTATGCGCAGTGTGTACTATGTGCAGTGTCCTGTGTACTATGTGCAGTGTCCTGTGTAGTGTGCAGTGTGTACGATGTGCAGTGTCCTGTGTAGTGTGCAGTGTGTACAATGTGCAGGGGTGTACTATGTGCAGTGTCCTGTGTAGTGTAAAGTATGTACTATGTGCAGGGGGTGTACTATGTGCAGGGGGTGTAGTATGTGCAGTGTGTACTATGTGCAGTGTCGTGTGCAGTGTGTACAATGTGCAGGGGTGTACTATGTGCAGTGTCCTGTGTAGTGTGCAGTATGTACTATGTGCAGGGGGTGTACTATGTGCAGGGGGTGTACTATGTGCAGGGGGTGTACTATGTGCAGTGTCCTGTGTAGTATGTGCAGTGTGTACTATGTAGTATGTGTACTACTATCTCGGACACTTTATAAATACCTGTACAACCAGTTTCCACTGAAAAGAACCTGCAAAGTCCAACAGAAAACTGGCGCTAACACTATAATAAATGTGAGCCTATGTGTTCACGCCTGGAGCTTTCGGGCCCTTAAGATGTCTTTTCACCAAATATGGAGACTAGAACTATGAGTGATCTATGATGGTCGTGGGCCTGGATTCTCACTGCCATGGTGCCTCACCGACCACAGTGCCTCTCCTCACCTCGGCGTCTCTTCTATCCATGGATGCCTCTCCTGGCTATAGCACCACTCCTGGCATCACTTCTGACCATGATGTCTCCTAACCAAGATGTTCCTTCTTACTGTGATGCTTCTCCCAGCTTCCTTGACCTTGGTGCCTCTGTTGACTGTACTGACTGTATCGGGCATGGCGTCTCTTCTGACAATTAAGTCTCCTGACCCTGTTGTCTCTTTTGAACATAGGGGCACGTTTACTAAGGGTCCGAATTGCGTTTTTCCGCCAGGTTTTCCAAATTTTACAGTTTTGCGCCGAATTGCCCAGGGTTTTTGGCACACGTAATTGGATTGTGTCGCATCGGCGCCGGCTTTCATGCGACAGAAAAAAGGGGGCGTGGCCGCCGGAGAACCCGACAAATTCGGGAAAAATCACGCTATTTTTTTAAAAAAAGGTTTCGCCTAACACACACTTACATGCACCAGGAATAGGAAGGTGAACTCCGGTGGACCGCGTCGCAGCAGCGACACCTGGTGGACATCGGGCGCACGACCTTAGTGAATCGCCGGAAGACCCGAATCCTCGTCGGAGTACGCGCCCGACCGGACCGGGAAAGTAAATGAGCCGCATGGTGTCTCCTGGCCATAGCATCTTTTTTGTCAATGGTTTCTCTTCCGACCATGACATCTCTTCTGCCCATGACGTGTACCCTGCATGACCATAGTGCTCCTCCTGACCATGGTACATCTTCTGACCATTGTGCATCCTCTGATCATGGTGCTCCTCCTAATTATGATGCCTCTTCTGACCATGGTGCTCTTCCTGACTATGGTGCCTCTTCTGGTCATGGAGCTCCTCCTGACCATGGTGCATTTTCTGACCATGGTGCATCCTCTGATCATGGTGCTCCTCCTGATTATGATGCCTCTTCTGACCATGGTGCTCCTCCTGACCATGGTGCCTCTTCTGGTCATGGAGCTCCTCCTGACCATGGTGCATCTTCTGATCAGGGTGCTCCTCCTGACCATAGTGCCTCTTCTGATCACAGCTCTCCTCCTGATTATGATGTCTTTCTGACCATGGTGCTCCTCCTGACCATTATACCCCTTCTGGTCATGGAGCTCCTCCTGATTATCATGCCTCTTTTGACCATGCTGCTCCTCCTGATTATGATGCCTCTTCTTACCATGGTGCTCCTCCTGACCATAATACCTCTTCTGGTCATAGAGCTCCTTTTGATTATGATGCCTCTTTTGACCATGGTGCTCCTCCTGACCATGGTACATCTTCTAATCATGGTGCTCCTCCTGACCATGGTACATCTTCTAATCATGGTGCTCCTCCTGACCATGGTGCATCTTCTAATCATGGTGCTCCTCCTGACCATGGTGCATCTTCTAATCATGGTGCTCCTCCTGACCATGGTACATCTTCTAATCATGGTGCTCCTCCTGACCATGGTGCCTCTACCGACCATGGCGCTCTTTCTGACCACAGTGCCTCTTCTGATCATGGTGCTCCTAATTATGATGCCTCTTCTAACCGTGGAACCCCTCCTGACCACGGTGCCTCTTTTGAACATTATACCTCTTCTGATGATTGGACTCTTCCTGGCCATGGTGACTCTTTTGACCCTGATTCATCACACATCAGTTACTTCTCCCTCCTGCCTCCCGGGCTATGAGGAGATAATCAGAGCACACAGAATGTTCTCTGTCTCCTCTCTGCTCACCGCTGATAACCTTCATCTGATATCTCCTCTTATCAGGTTGTTCTCTGTCTGGAGGAACCTGGAATGAAATCCTCTTCTACAGGAGATGTGAGACACTATCAGTCTCTAAGATAACGGGAGCAGATGCATTGTGGGTAATGACTGTGTTGCAGAGGGAGCAGTCACAGCTGGGCCCTTGTGTCTGAGGGGCCCAGGACACGAGAAATGTCCTTTGTTGGGTCCCACATTACATAAGTGACCAGCTGCTTGGTACAATGTCAGGCGGTTACATGGAGTCATGTGACACAGATATTAGCGCCCACCGGCTCCGCGGGTGATGTGAACGCCATAACACGGCCTGAGGAATGACTATGTAGGAAACTTGCAGCTCTGGGGGTGAGCTGTGCACCCGACTGTGACCTGCATTATGTCATGCAGTGATAAATGGACATCATTATCGGGCTCCATCCCTACATTAAATCCAAAATAAATCCATCAAGGAAATCAATGCGAAAAAATAGCTATAAAATATGCAACACAACTGGGAAAAAAAAGACCAAAAATGATAAAAAGAACATATCTGCACTCAGGATCAGAGACCCCTCTCATACATGCGCTCGGGATCAGAGACCCCTCTCATACCTGCACTCAGGATCAGAGACCCCTCTCATACCTGCACTCAGGATCAGAGACCCCTCTCATACCTGCACTCAGGATCAGAGACCCCTCTCATACCTGCACTCAGGATCAGAGACCCCTCTCATACCTGCACTCGGGATCAGAGACCCCTCTCATACCTGCACTCGGGATCAGAGACCCCTCTCATACCTGCACTCAGGATCAGAGACCCCTCTCATACCTGCACTCAGGATCAGAGACCCCTCTCATACCTGCACTCAGGATCAGAGACCCCTCTCATACATGCGCTCGGGATCAGAGACCCCTCTCATACCTGCACTCAGGATCAGAGACCCCTCTCATACCTGCACTCAGGATCAGAGACCCCTCTCATACCTGCACTCAGGATCAGAGACCCCTCTCATACCTGCACTCAGGATCAGAGACCCCTCTCATACCTGCACTCAGGATCAGAGACCCCTCTCATACCTGCACTCGGGATCAGAGACCCCTCTCATACCTGCACTCGGGATCAGAGACCCCTCTCACACCTGCACTCGGGATCAGAGACCCCTCTCATACCTGCACTCAGGATCAGAGACCCCTCCCATACCTTCGCTCAGGTTCCGAGACCCCTCTCATACCTGCACTCAGGATCAGAGACCCCTCTCATACCTGTGCTCAGGTTCAAAGACCCCTCTCATACCTGCGCTTGGGATCAGAGACCCCTCTCATACCTGCACCCAGGATCAGAGACCCCTCTCATGCTTTTAAAGATGTAATACATGTGGCGCCATTATAAGTGCAAATTAAAGGGAACCTGTCACCAGGGACCTCAGTTCCCTTAAAGACAGGTTGCAGAAACCAATTACAGCTGCATTGCACATCTGTCTTTTTTTAAGCATTTGCATTACAATATAACTTCCTTTGCACCATGACAGTATCCTCTATGTAGTCCCAGGGGTTGGGTTCTGCATTTCAAAAGACATGTGACTTGTCTGTGCTGCAGACTCCTCGGCTCTCAGCCCCCACCTTTGTGCTCCTGTACAGCTCCTCCTTCCTGCTCTTTCACAGGGCTCACAGCCTGGTCAGGTGACATCACTGGGAGGAGTTGTACAGGAGCACAAAGGTGGGGGCTGAGAGCTGAGGAGTGAACAACACAGAAAATTCATGTGTTGTTTATTGAAATGCATCCAAACCATAGCCTACATGGATGATTCTGTCAGGGTGCAACGTAAGTTATAATACACAATTATATTGTACTACAAATGCTTAGAGAAAGCAGAAAGGCAGAGGTGCAGTGCACGTGTGATGGGCTTTTGTAACCTGTCTGTAGTGAAAATGAGGTCCGTGCTGACAGGTTCTCTTTAAGCAAAAGTTCTATCAGCTTGTTAAATCTGCTCTTCACTGGTGCAATGGCGCCTCCTACAGTGCAGTTACTTGGTATACTCTGAAATCTTCTGATTCATAATGATAAGTCTCTGTGCATAAACAAACATTTATGTAATAAAGAAGGGATTAGTGAAGTCCAGCAGCAGAGGCAGGATGGATTATTGTCTGACTCCTCCTCATCATCCTCAGATCAGTCTGAGGGCAAGGACAGGGTGGGGGAGCACATAATATTGGGGGATTAGGCAGCATTCAGTGCTGGATATAATTGGCGATTATGACATTGATCTGCTGTATTTGATATTACAACATTGGAGGAGAAGATGAAGGGGGTGAAGATGAAGATGAAGGAGGAGATGAAGAAAGAGAAGATATATACCGTAAGAAAATAAAGAATAAAAAGATATAGAAGGAGAAGATGGAAAAAAGGAGAAGATGAAGAAGATGGAGGAGAAGATGATGAGGAAGGAGAAGAAGATAAAGAAGATGAGAAAATAGATGATGAAGCTGAAGGAGATGATGAAGAAGGAGGAGAAGGTAAAGCAGATGATGAAGAAGGAGGAGAAGGTGAAGGAGACAATGAAGAAAGAAGAGAAGTTCAAACTGAGGGAGATGATGAAGAAGATAAAGGAGAAGGTAAAGCAGACGATGAAGAAGGAGAAGTTGAAGCTGAAGAGATGATGAAGGAGAAGTAGATAGAGGAGGAGAAGTTGAAGCGATGATGAAGAAGGAGAAGATGAAGCTGAAGAGATGATGAAGGAGAAGGAGATAGAGGAGGAGAAGGTGAAGCAGATGAAGAAGAAGCTGAAGAGAGGATGAAGGTGAATGAGTTAGAGGAGGAGAAGGTGAAGGAGATGATGAAGAAGGAGAAGATGAAGCTGAAGAGATGATGAAGGAGAAGGAGATAGAGGAGGAGAAGGTGAAGCAGGTGAAGAAGATGAAGGTGAATGAGATAGAGGAGGAGAAGGTGAAGGAGATGATGAAGAAGCAGAAGATAAAGCTGAAGAGATGATGAAGGAGAAGGAGATAGAGGAGGAGAAGGTGAAGGAGATGATGAAGGAGGAGAAGATGAAGGTGAAGGAGATGATGAAGGAGAAGGAGATAGAGGAGGAGAAGGTGAAGCAGGCGATGAAGAAGAAGATGTAGCTTAACAAGATTACGAAGGATCAGAAGATGAAGAAGGAAAAAAAGATGAATAAGATGAAGGGGATTATAGAGGAGAGGACAGAGGAGGAGAAGATAAAATTAAAGTAGATGATGAATAGACGAGGAAACTGCATGAGCAAAACATCATGAAGAAAATGAAACATGAGAACATGAAGGAACAGAATGAAGATAAAAATGATACAGAAAGGAATAAAGATGATCAAGAAAAAGAAAATGCAGAGAAGATAAAAAAAAACAGAAAATCTGATATTATTTATATTGTGCTCAATAAAACAAAGGAGAAAGTCTCCTCACCTGTCCTGTATACACTATACATCTCCTCACCTGTCCTGTATACACTATACATCTCCTCACCTGTCCTGTATACATTATACATCTCCTCACCTGTCCTGTATACACTATACATTCCCTCACCTGTCCTGTATACACTATACATCTCCTCACCTGTCCTGTCTATACTATACATCTCCTCACCTGTCCTCTATACATTATACATCTCCTCACCGGTCCTGTATACACTATACATCTCCTCACCTATCCTGTATACACTATACATCTCCTCACCTGTCCCATCTACACTATACAACTCCTCACCTGTCCTGTATACACTATACATCTCCTCACCTGTCCTGTATATACTATACATCTCCTCACCTGTCCTGTATACACTATACATCTCCTCACCTGTTCTGTATACATTATACATCTCCTCACCTGTCCTGTATACACTATACATCTCCTCACCTGTCCTGTATACACTATACATCTCCTCACCTGTCCTGTATATACGATACATCTCCTCACCTGTCCGGTATACACTATACATCTCCTCACCTGTCCTGTATACACTATACATCTCCTCACCTGTCCTGTATACACTATACATCTCCTCACCTGTCCTGTATACACTATACATCTCCTCACCTGTCCTGTATACACTATACATCTCCTCACCTGTCCTGTATACACTATACATCCCCTCACCTGTCCTGTATACACTATACATCTTCTCACCTGTCCTGTATACACTATACATCCCCTCACCTGTCCTGTATACACTATACATCTCCTCACCTGTCCTGTATACACTATACATCCCCTCACCTGTCCTGTATACACTATACATCTCCTCACCTGTCCTGTATACACTATACATCTCCTCACCTGTCCTGTATACACTATACATCTCCTCACCTGTCCTGTATACACTATACATCCCCTCACCTGTCCTGTATACACTATACATCTCCTCACCTGTCCTGTATACACTATACATCTCCTCACCTGTCCGGTATACACTATACATCTCCTCACCTGTCCCATCTACACTATACATCTCCTCACCGGTCCTGTATACACTATACATCTCCTCACCTGTCCTGTATACACTATACATCTCCTCACCTGTCCTGTATACACTATACATCTCCTCACCTGTCCTGTATACACTATACATCTCCTCACCTGTCCCATCTACACTATACATCTCCTCACCTGTCCGGTATACACTATACATCTCCTCACCTGTCCTGTATACACTATACATCCCCTCACCTGTCCCGTATACTTTATACATCTCCTCACCTGTCCCATCTACACTATACATCTCCTCACCTGTCCTGTATACATTATACATCTCCTCACCTGTCCTGTATACACTATACATCTCCTCACCTGTCCTGTATACACTATACATCTCCTCACCTGTCCTGTATACACTATACATCTCCTCACCTGTCCTGTATATACTATACATCTCCTCACCTGTCCTGTATATACTATACATCTCCTCACCTGTCCTGTATACACTATACATCTCCTCACCTGTCCTGTATACACTATACATCTCCTCACCTGTCCTGTATACACTATACATCTCCTCAGCTGTCCTGTATACACTATACATCTCCTCACCTGTCCCATCTACACTATACATCTCCTCACCGGTCCTGTATACACTATACATCTCCTCACCTGTCCTGTATACACTATACAACTCCTCACCTGTCCCATCTACACTATACAACTCCTCACCTGTCCTGTGTATACTATACATCTCCTCACCTGTCCTGTCTATACTATACATCTCCTCACCTGTCCTGTATACATTATACATCCCCTCACCGGTCCTGTATACACTATACATCTCCTCACCGGTCCTGTATACACTATACATCTCCTCACCTGTCCTGTATACACTATACATCTCCTCACCTGTCCTGTATACACTATACATCTCCTCACCGGTCCTGTATACACTAAACATCTCCTCACCTGTCCGGTATACACTATACATCTCCTCACCTGTCTGGTATACACTATACATCTCCTCACCTGTCCTGTATACACTATACATCTCCTCACCTGTCCTGTATACACTATACATCTCCTCACCTGTCCTGTACACACTATACATCTCCTCACTGGTCCTGTATACATTATACATCTCCTCACCTGTCCTGTCTATACTATACATCTCCTCACCTGTCCTCTATACATTATACATCTCCTCACTGGTCCTGTATACATTATACATCTCCTCACCTGCCCTGTCTATACTATACATCTCCTCACCTGTCCTGTAAACATTATACATCTCCTCACCTGTCCTGTATACACTATACATCTCCTCACCTGTCCTGTATACACTATACATCTCCTCACCTGTCCTGTAAACACTATACATCTCCTCACCTGTCCTGTCTATACTATACATCTCCTCACCTGTCCGGTATACACTATACATCTCCTCACCTGTCCTGTATACACTATACATCTCCTCACCTGTCCTGTATATACTATACATCTCCTCACCTGTCCTGTATACACTATACATCCCCTCACCGGTCCTGTATACATTATACATCTCCTCACCTGTCCCATCTACACAATACATCTCCTCACCTGTCCTGTCTATACTATACATCTCCTCACCTGTCCTCTATACATTATGCATCTCCTCACTGGTCCTGTATACACTATACATCTCCTCACCTGTCCTGTATACACTATACATCTCCTCACTTGTCCTGTATACACTATACATCTCCTCACCTGTCCTGTATACACTATACATCTCCTCACCTGTCCTGTATACACTATACATCTCCTCACCTGTCCCATCTACACTATACATCTCCTCACCTGTCCGGTATACACTATACATCTCCTCACCTGTCCGGTATACACTATACATCTCCTCACCTGTGCTGTATACATTATACATCTCCTCATCTGTTCTGTATACACTATACATCTCCTTCGCTGTCCTGTATACACTATACATCTCTTCAGCTGTCCTGTATACATTATACATCTCCTCACCTGTCCTGTATACACTATACATCTCCTCACCTGTCCTGTCTATACTATACATCTCCTCACCTGTCCTGTAAACATTATACATCTCCTCACCTGTCCTGTATACACTATACATCTCCTCACCTGTCCTGTCTATACTATACATCTCCTCACCTGTCCTGTATACATTATACATCTCCTCACCTGTCCTGTCTATACTATACATCTCCTCACCTGTCCTGTATACATTATACATCTCCTCACCTGTCCTGTATACACTATACATCTCCTCACCTGTCCTGTATACACTATACATCTCCTCACCTGTCCTGTACACACTATACATCTCCTCACCTGTCCTATCTATACTATACATCTCCTCACCGGTCCTGTATACATTATACATCTCCTCACCTGTCCCATCTACACTATACATCTCCTCACCTGTCCTGTCTATACTATACATCTCCTCACCTGTCCTCTATACATTATACATCTCCTCACTGGTCCTGTATACACTATACATCTCCTCACCTGTCCTGTATACACTATACATTTCCTCACCTGTCCTCTATACACTATACATCTCCTCACCTGTCCCGTATACACTATACATCTCCTCACCTGTCCCATCTACACTATACAACTCCTCACCTGTCCTGTATACACTATACATCTCCTCACCTGTCCTGTCTATACTATACATCTCCTCACCTGTCCTGTATACATTATACATCTCCTCACCGGTCCTGTATACACTATACATCTCCACACCTGTCCTGTATACACTATACATCTCCTCACCTGTCCCATCTACACTATACAACTCCTCACCTGTCCTGTATACACTATACATCTCCTCACCTGTCCTGTATACACTATACATCTCCTCACCTGTTCTGTATACATTATACATCTCCTCACCTGTCCTGTATACACTATACATCTCCTCACCTGTCCTGTATACACTATACATCTCCTCACCTGTCCTGTATATACTATACATCTCCTCACCTGTCCGGTATACACTATACATCTCCTCACCTGTCCTGTATACACTATACATCTCCTCACCTGTCCTGTATACACTATACATCTCCTCACCTGTCCCGTATACACTATACAACTCCTCACCTGTCCTGTATACACTATACATCTCCTCACCTGTCCTGTATATACTATACATCTCCTCACCTGTCCTGTATACACTATACATCTCCTCACCTGTCCTGTATACACTATACATCTCCTCACCTGTTCTGTATACATTATACATCTCCTCACCTGTCCTGTATACACTATACATCTCCTCACCTGTCCTGTATACACTATACATCTCCTCACCTGTCCTGTATATACTATACATCTCCTCACCTGTCCGGTATACACTATACATCTCCTCACCTGTCCTGTATACACTATACATCTCCTCACCTGTCCTGTATATATTATACATCTCCTCACCTGTCCGGTATACACTATACATCTCCTCACCTGTCCTGTATACACTATACATCTCCTCACCTGTCCTGTATATACTATACATCTCCTCACCTGTCCTGTATACACTATACATCCCCTCACCTGTCCGGTATACACTATACATCTCCTCACCTGTCCTGTATACACTATACATGTCCTCACCTGTCCTGTATACACTATACATCTCCTCACCGGTCCTGTATACATTATACATCTCCCCACCTTTCCTGTATACACTATACATCTCCTCACCTGTCCTGTATACACTATACATCTCCTCACCTGTCCTGTATACACTATACATCTCCTCACCTGCCCTGTATAAACTATACATCTCCTCACCTGTCCTGTATACACTATACATCTCCTCACCTGCCCTGTATACACTATACATCTCCTCACCTGTCCTGTATACACTATACATCTCCTCACCTGTCCTGTATATACTATACATCTCCTCACCTGTCCTGTATACACTATACATCCCCTCACCTGTCCGGTATACACTATACATCTCCTCACCTGTCCTGTATACACTATACATGTCCTCACCTGTCCTGTATACACTATACATCTCCTCACCGGTCCTGTATACATTATACATCTCCCCACCTTTCCTGTATACACTATACATCTCCTCACCTGTCCTGTATACACTATACATCTCCTCACCTGTCCTGTATACACTATACATCTCCTCACCTGCCCTGTATAAACTATACATCTCCTCACCTGTCCTGTATACACTATACATCTCCTCACCTGTCCTGTATACACTATACATCTCCTCACCTGTCCTGTATACACTATACATCTCCTCACCTGTCCTGTATACACTATACATCTCCTCACCGGTCCTGTATACACTATACATCTCCTCACCTGCCCTGTATAAACTATACATCTCCTCACCTGTCCTGTATACACTATACATCTCCTCACCTGTCCTGTATACACTATACATCTCCTCACCTGTCCTGTATACACTATACATCTCCTCACCTGTCCTGTATACACTATACATCTCCTCACCTGTCCTGTATACACTATACATCTCCTCACCTGTCCTGTATACACTATACATCTCCTCACCTGTCCGGTATACACTATACATCTCCTCACCTGTCCTGTATACACTATACATCCCCTCACCTGTCCTGTATACACTATACATCTCCTCACCTGTCCTGTATACACTATACATCTCCTCACCTGTCCTGTATACACTATACATCTCCTCACCTGTCCTGTATACACTATACATCTCCTCACCTGTCCTGTATACACTATACATCTCCTCACCTGTCCTGTATATACTATACATCTCCTTCCCTGGTTCTCTAAGACCTCGGGTCGCTCTTCTCTTTCCTTCCCGGATTCTTGTCCCCGTTGAGTCGCGTCATTCAGGCCTCGCTGACAGATATGCAAACAAATTTGGCTTTTTTTTGGTATTTTTGTAAATGACTCCTCCACATTTTAGAGCGATGTGAGATCATGAATATGGAAAACACTTAAATTCTGCCGTTCTGAGTGATTCTCGTTGCGGTGATGAAACGCTGGCAGGTTTAATTTTACTGCAAAGGAAGAGCCGACGATTTACAAGCCGAAATTATTTACATATTCAAGATCTGGATTCAAACTCTTCTCCATGAAACCTGCGTTCTGCTGCCGCCGAGCGTTAACTCCTTCTCTGCGCGGATGTACCGGACCCCCAGACACCATAATCACCCCCTATTATATACATACAAGTAGTACCAAACCAAGAAAAAGCATCGAGGACATGACTGGAGTTACAGCAATGCGTTTCTGACATCACCATATAGCGCTAATAGTCCATAGAATACCACCATATAGTACACAGGTAATAAATTACTCAAATAATACATCCATATGGTGTCCACATAATAAATGTAATCATATTTCACTGCTGCAATTCCCATGATGCAGATCCATAGTGATGGCTAGTAATACCTCCATACAGTGTCTTATAAAACTCCTATATAGTATCACTGTACATAATACTGCTATATAGTATCACTGTATATAATACTGCTATATAGTATCACTGTACATAATACTGCTATATAGTATCACCGTATATAATACCGCTATATAGTATCACTATAAATAATACTGCTATATAGTATCACTGTATATAATACTGCTATATAGTATCACCGTATATAATACCGCTATATAGTATCACTATAAATAATACTGCTATATAGTATCACTGTACATAATACTGCTATATAGTATCACTGTACATAATACCGCTATATAGTATCACTATAAATAATACTGCTATATAGTATCACTGTACATAATACTGCTATATAGTATCACTGTATATAATACCGCTATATAGTGTCACTGTACATAATACCGCTATATAGTATCACTGTAAATAATACTGCTATATAGTATCACTGTACATAATACCGCTATATAGTATCACCGTACATAATACTGCTATATAGTATCACCGTACATAATACTGCTATATAGTATCACTGTGTATAATACTGCTATATAGTATCACCGTACATAATACTGCTATATAGTATCAACGTACATAATACTGCTATATCATATCACTGTACATAATACTGCTATATAGTATTACTGTATATAATACTGCTATATAGTATCACCGTACATAATATTGCTATATAGCATCACTGTACATAATACTGCTATATAGTATCACCGTACATAATACTGCTATATAGTATCACTGTGTATAATACTGCTATATAGTATCACCGTACATAATACTGCTATATAGTATCAACGTACATAATACTGCTATATCATATCACTGTACATAATACTGCTATATAGTATCACTGTACATAATACTGCTATATAGTATTACTGTATATAATACTGCTATATAGTATTACTGTACATAATACTGCTATATAGTATCACTGTACATAATACTGCTATATAGTATCACTGTACATAATACTGCTATATAGTATCACTGTACATAATACAGCTATATAGTATCACAGTATATAATACTGCTATATAGTATCACTGTACATAATACTGCTACATAGTATCACTGTGTATAATACTGCTATATAGTATTCACTGTACATAATACTGCTATATAGTATCACTGTACATGATACTGCTATATTGTATCACTGTGTATAATACTGCTACATAGTATCACTGTGTATAATACTGCTATATAGTATCACTGTGTATAATACTGCTATATTGTATCACTGTGTATAATACTGCTACATAGTATCACTGTACACAATACTGCTACATAGTATCACTGTGTATAATACTGCTATATAGGATCACTGTACACAATACTGCTACATAGTATCACTGTGTATAATACTGCTATATTGTATCACTGTACATAATACTGCTACATAGTATCACTGTATATAATACTGCTACATAGTATCACTGTATATAATACTGCTATACAGTATCACCGTACATAATGCTGCTATATAGTATCACTGTACATAAAACTGCTATATAGTATCACTGTATATAATACTGCTACATAGTATAACTGTACATAATACTGCTATATAGTATTACTGTTTATAATACTGCTACATAGTATCACTGTGTATAATACTGCTATATAGTATCACCGTACATAATACTGCTACATAGTATAACTGTTTAAAATACTGCTATATAGTATCACTGTACATAATACTGCTATATAGTATCACTGTACATAATACTGCTATATAGTATTACTGTATATAATACTGCTATATAGTATCACTGTGTATAATACTGCTATATAGTATTACTGTACATAATACTGCTATATAGTATCACTGTACATAATACTGCTATATAGTATCAATGTACACAATACTGCTACATAGTATCACTGTATATAATACTGCTACATAGTATCACTGTATATAATACTGCTATATAGTATCACCGTACATAATACTGCTATATAGTATCACTGTACATAAAACTGCTATATAGTATTACTGTAAATAATACTGCTACATAGTATAACTGTACATAATACTGCTATATAGTATTACTGTTTATAATACTGCTACATAGTATCACTGTGTATAATACTGCTATATAGTATCACCGTACATAATACTGCTACATAGTATAACTGTTTAAAATACTGCTATATAGTATCACTGTACATAATACTGCTATATAGTATCACTGTACATAATACTGCTATATAGTATTACTGTATATAATACTGCTATATAGTATCACTGTGTATAATACTGCTATATAGTATTACTGTACATAATACTGCTATATAGTATCAATGTACACAATACTGCTACATAGTATCACTGTGTATAATACTGCTATATAGTATCACTGTACACAATACTGCTACATAGTATCACTGTACATAATACTGCTATATGGTATTACTGTACATAATACTGCTATATAGTATCACTGTTTATAATACTGCTATATAGTATTACTGTACATAATACTGCTATATAGTATCACTGTACATAATACTGCTATATAGTATCACTGTACACAATTCCACTATATAGTAACACGGTACATAATACTGCTACATAGTATCACTGTTTATAATACTGCTATATAGTATTACTGTACATAATACTGCTATATAGTATCACAGTATATAATACTGCTATATTGTATCACTGTACATAATACTGCTACATAGTATCACTGTGTATAATACTGCTATATAGTATTCACTGTACATAATACTGCTATATTGTATCACTGTGTATAATACTGCTACATAGTATCACTGTGGATAATACTGCTATATAGTTTTCACTGTACATAATACTGCTATATTGTATCACTGTGTATAATACTGCTACATAGTATCACTGTACACAATACTGCTACATAGTATCACTGTGTATAATACTGCTATATTGTATCACTGTACATAATACTGCTACATAGTATCACTGTATATAATACTGCTACATAGTATCACTGTATATAATACTGCTACATAGTATCACTGTGTATAATACTGCTATATAGTATCACTGTACACAATACTGCTACATAGTATCACTGTACATGAAACTGCTATATAGTATCACTGTATATAATACTGCTACATAGTATCACTGTACATAATACTGCTATATAGTATTACTGTTTATAATACTGCTACATAGTATCACTGTACATAATACTGCTACATAGTATCACTGTGTATAATACTGCTATATAGTATCACCGTACATAATACTGCTATATAGTATCACTGTACATAAAACTGCTATATAGTATCACTGTATATAATACTGCTATATAGTATCACTATAAATAATACTGCTATATAGTATCACTGTTTATAATACTGCTACATAGTATCACTGTATATAATACTGCTACATAGTATCACTGTACATAATACTGCTATATAGTATCACTGTTTATAATACTGCTACATAGTATCACTGTACATAATACTGCTATATAGTATCACTGTTTATAATACTGCTACATAGTATCACTGTACATAATACTGCTATATAGTATTACTGTTTATAATACTGCTACATAGTATCACTGTACATAATACTGCTACATAGTATCACTGTGTATAATACTGCTACATAGTATCACTGTGTATAATACTGCTATATAGTATCACTGTGTATAATACTGCTACATAGTATCACTGTGTATAATACTGCTATATAGTATCACTGTGTATAATACTGCTACATAGTATCACTGTACATAATACTGCTACATAGTATCACTGTGTATAATACTGCTACATAGTATCACTGTGTATAATACTGCTATATAGTATCACTGTACACAATACTGCTACATAGTATCGCTGTGTATAATACTGCTACATAGTATCACTGTACATAATACTGCTACATAGTATCACTGTATATAATACTGCTACATAGTATCACTGTACATAATACTGCTATATAGTATCACTGTACATAATACTGCTACATAGTATCACTGTGTATAATACTGCTACATAGTATCACTGTGTATAATACTGCTACATAGTATCACTGTGTATAATACTGCTACATAGTATCACTGTACACAATACTGCTACATAGTATCACTGTGTATAATACTGCTATATTGTATCACTGTACATAATACTGCTACATAGTATCACTGTATATAATACTGCTACATAGTATCACTGTATATAATACTGCTACATAGTATCACTGTACATAATACTGCTATATAGTATTACTGTACATAATACTGCTACATAGTATCACTGTGTATAATACTGCTACATAGTATCACTGTACATAATACTGCTATATAGTATTACTGTTTATAATACTGCTACATAGTATCACTGTACATAATACTGCTACATAGTATCACTGTGTATAATACTGCTATATAGTATCACCGTACATAATACTGCTATATAGTATCACTGTACATAAAACTGCTATATAGTATCACTGTATATAATACTGCTATATAGTATCACTATAAATAATACTGCTATATAGTATCACTGTTTATAATACTGCTACATAGTATCACTGTATATAATACTGCTACATAGTATCACTGTACATAATACTGCTATATAGTATCACTGTTTATAATACTGCTACATAGTATCACTGTACATAATACTGCTATATAGTATCACTGTTTATAATACTGCTACATAGTATCACTGTACATAATACTGCTATATAGTATTACTGTTTATAATACTGCTACATAGTATCACTGTACATAATACTGCTACATAGTATCACTGTGTATAATACTGCTACATAGTATCACTGTGTATAATACTGCTATATAGTATCACTGTGTATAATACTGCTACATAGTATCACTGTGTATAATACTGCTATATAGTATCACTGTGTATAATACTGCTACATAGTATCACTGTACATAATACTGCTACATAGTATCACTGTGTATAATACTGCTATATAGTATCACTGTACATAATACTGCTACATAGTATCACTGTGTATAATACTGCTACATAGTATCACTGTGTATAATACTGCTACAGAGTATCACTGTGTATAATACTGCTACATAGTATCACTGTACACAATACTGCTACATAGTATCACTGTGTATAATACTGCTATATAGTATCACTGTACACAATACTGCTACATAGTATCACTGTGTATAATACTGCTACATAGTATCACTGTACATAATACTGCTACATAGTATCACTGTATATAATACTGCTACATAGTATCACTGTACATAATACTGCTATATAGTATCACTGTACATAATACTGCTACATAGTATCACTGTGTATAATACTGCTACATAGTATCACTGTGTATAATACTGCTACATAGTATCACTGTGTATAATACTGCTACATAGTATCACTGTACACAATACTGCTACATAGTATCACTGTGTATAATACTGCTATATAGTATCACTGTACACAATACTGCTACATAGTATCACTGTGTATAATACTGCTACATAGTATCACTGTACATAATACTGCTATATAGTATCACTGTGTATAATACTGCTACATAGTATCACTGTGTATAATACTGCTACATAGTATCACTGTGTATAATACTGCTATATAGTATCACTGTGTATAATACTGCTACATAGTATCACTGTATATAATACTGCTACATAGTATCACTGTGTATAATACTGCTACATAGTATCACTGTGTATAATACTGCTACATAGTATCACTGTGTATAATACTGCTACATAGTATCACTGTGTATAATACTGCTACATAGTATCACTGTGTATAATACTGCTATATAGTAAAGCAGCTCTGCGCTCAGCCAAACAAGGATGAGACGACCCCGTGACCCCTAGTGACCCAACGACCTGTGTGCACCGTCCCTTTAAGACTATAAAGCAGCCAGGGGTCATTGATTGGTATCAGGAGTCCGTGGTGGAGACCGATCCGAGGGATCATTTATTTATTCTACATTTTCAGAATAATTAGCGCAGAGAAGATTAAATGCAGAGAGTGAGAAATTCCCGGATCTGAAATCTGTTTTCCTGGAGACAAACTATTATCCCGGGATAATGGATTCTACATTAACCAAACCAAAAATTCCACAAATCCCCCGAGGACCGAGCAACACCGACTGCTGCACAGAGACTGCAAACCACACATCTACACTGTGCAGAAACCTCAGCGACAGGGGAGGGCTCTACCATCTATTACTCTCTGTTATCAGCCATTTCATCCCGGGGAGAGGAGACTGTACAGGGGGGATACAATCTATTACTCTCTGTTATCAGCCATTACATCCCGGGGAGAGGAAACTGTACAGGGGGGATACAATCTATTACTCTCTGTTATCAGCCATTACATCCTGGGGAGAGGAGACTGTACAGGGGGATACAATCTATTACTCTCTGTTATCAGCCATTACATCCCGGGGAGAGGAGACTGTACAGGGGGATACAATCTATTACTCTCTGTTATCAGCCATTACATCCCGGGGAGAGGAGACTGTACAGGGGGGATACAATCTATTACTCTCTGTTATCAGCCATTACATCCTGGGGAGAGGAGACTGTACAGGGGGATACAATCTATTACTCTCTGTTATCAGCCATTACATCCTGGGGAGAGGAGACTGTACAGGGGGGGATACAATCTATTACTCTCTGGTATCAGCCATTACACCCCGGGGAGAGGAGACTGTACAGGGGGATACAATCTATTACTCTCTGTTATCAGCCATTACATCCTGGGGAGAGGAGACTGTACAGGGGGATACAATCTATTACTCTCTGTTATCAGCCATTACATCCCGGGGAGAGGAGACTGTACAGGGGGGGATACAATCTATTACTCTCTGTTATCAGCCATTACATCCCGGGGAGAGGAGACTATACAGGGGGGATACAATCTATTACTCTCCGTTATCAGCCATTACATCCCGGGGAGAGGAGACTGTACAGGGGGGATACAATCTATTACTCTCCGTTATCAGCCATTACATCCCGGGGAGAGGAGACTGTACAGGGGGGATACAATCTATTACTCTCTGTTATCAGCCATTACATCCCGGGGAGAGGAGACTGTACAGGGGGGATACAATCTATTACTCTCTGTTGGGTCTTTGGAGTCTGAACTTTAATAATTTTACATAATGTTCGGTGTTAATGCAATGAAATCACTTTATTGTAATTGTCGGGATGTTCTGCACTTTGTTTTCATGTCTATCCACCTAGTTTTCTTTTACACTATTGATATCACTTACCTTCGCCTGAAAACGCAGAAGGAGTCGTTTGAAGCAGTTTGATTGCTTTGATCCAGAGAATTCTCTGTTTCTCCGACTTTTTGGGACCAATTTGTCATACTTTGTGCAGCGCTGCGTAATTTGTCGGCGCTACATAAATAAAGAATTATTATTATTATTATCATCTGACCTTGTACTGCATCCATCTGAATGGTGACTTGGGTTGTGGAGTATGCAGCGTCCAGCAGGTGGCGCTCTCCACCATCATGAGCTCTGGAGGGGGATGTGTTCACTCCTCGGATAAGTTGGTTGCATCAGCTGCAGCAAGTCCCAGGCTCTCTCCGCGGCTTCTACACTTTATACAATCTCTGTCAATCATCATGTGTGGGCGGGGTTATCAAGACTCTCTCTGTCAGTCATCATGTGTAGGCGGGGTTACCAGGACTCTCTCTGTCAGTCATTCTGTGTGGGCGGGGTTATCAGGACTCTGTCAGTCATCCTGTGTGGGCGGGGTTATCAGGACTCTCTCTGTCAGTCATCCTGTGTGGGCGGGGTTATCAGAACTCTCTGTCAGTCATCCTGTGTGGGTGGGGTTATCAGGACTCTCTGTCAGTCATCCTGTGTGGGTGGGGTTATCAGGACTCTCTGTCAGTCATCCTGTGTGGGCGGGGTTATCAGGACTCTCTCTGTCATCCATTCTGTGTGGGCGGGGTTAGCTGGACTCTTTTTCTCTCCTAGGAGTCCTGTCAGGATTTATTTAGTATTTTTAGGCAGGGGATCACTGTTCGGGATCATATTATTGTAATAGCGGACGCCGATGCTGCCATTTTTATTCTTTGGTTCCTTATTCTCCCTATTTTTCAAACTAAAGTAGCAATTTACAATCCATAGTTTTACCATTAACAGATCCAGTGATGTCGTATTTTTGCAGATGTTTTGGGTCTCAGTTATGAGCGACAAATTGTGAATCAGAACTGGAATAAATGCAGGAAAATGATGAAGTGCGAGCGGTGGCGCAGGATGCGCGGCGCTCAGAGAGTCCGGCAGTGGCGTTTTCTGCACAATTAGCATTGACGTACGATTAGTGTTCTCCATTAATTAGAGATCTCATTTCCATTAGTCAGGGTCACTGCGAGGAGATGGCGCCGCTGCAGAAAGCAAACAAATATTATCTGATCTCCGCAGCTTCTTCCAAAGTCCAGAGAAGAGGCGCAGCATCGGGGCCGGACTGTCCCTGCCTTCATACAAATGCAACCGGTGATGTCACTGTGGTCAGGATGATGTCACCATAGTCAGGGTGATGTCACTTCAGTCAGGGTGATGTCATTGTGGTCAGGGCGATGTCACTGTGGTCAGGATGATGTCACTGTAGTCAGGATGATGTCACTGTGGTCAGGGTGATGTCATTGTGGTCAGGGTGATGTCACTGTGGTCAGGGTGATGTCATTGTGGTCAGGATGATGTCACTGTTGTCAGGATGATGTCACTGTGGTCAGGGTGATGTCATTGTGGTCAGGGTGATGTCACTGTGGTCAGGGTGATGTCATTGTGGTCAGGATGATGTCACTGTTGTCAGGATGATGTCACTGTGGTCAGGGTGATGTCATTGTGGTCAGGGTGATGTCACTGGGGTCAGGGTGATGTCATTGTGGTCAGGGTGATGTCACTGTGGTCAGGGTGATGTCATTGCGGTCAGGGTGATGTCACTGTGGTCAGGATGATGTCATTGTGGTCAGGGTGATGTCACTGTGGTCAGGATGATGGCACTGTAGTCAAGGTGATGTCACCATAGTCAGGGTGATGTCATTGTTGTCAGGGTGATGTCTTTGTGGTCAGGATGATGTCACTGTAGTCAGGGTAATGTCACTATGGTCAGGGTGATGTCACTGTTGTCAGGGTGATGTCACCATAGTCAGGATGATGACATTGTGGTCAGGGTGATGTCACTGTAGTCAGGATGATGACATTGTGGTCAGGGTGATGTCACCATAGTCAGGATGATGTCACTGTGGTCAGGGTGATGTCACTATGGTCAGGGTGATGTCACTGTTGTCAGGGTGATGTCACCATAGTCAGGATGATGACATTGTGGTCAGCGTGATGTGATTGTGGTCAGGGTGATGTCATTGTGATCAGGGTGATGTCACTGTAGTCAGGATGATGTCATTGTGGTCAGGGTGATGTCACCATAGTCAGGATGATGTCACTGTGGTAAGGGTGATGTCGTTGTGATCAGGGTGATGTCACTGTGGTCAGAGTGATGTCACTGTGGTCAGGATGATGTCATTGTGATCAGGGTGATGTCACTGTGGTCAGGGTGATGTCATTGTGATCAGGGTGATGTCACTGTGGTCAGGGTGATGTCACTGTGGTCAGGATGATGTCATTGTGATCAGGATGATGTCACTGTGGTCAGGGTGATGTCATTTTGGTCAGGATGATGTCACTGTAGTCAGGATGATCTCTATGCTTGCAACTCTTTCACACTACTGGGAAGGAACAGGTTATTCTGTGTAAAAATGTCCTTCTCCAGGTTTGTTTGTAGTCTGTTACCATGGAGACATATAACTCTGCAAGGAAGCTGCATACACAGAATGATATAGGATTTTGAAGGAAATATTTGAGTAAAATGACTTCTATTGTCCCGTTAGACGCCCCAGGATAATTAGAATTACTTGTGAATGTGGGGATTAGTTTGAAGGCAGCGTGGAGTGTGATTGTTCATCATCCGACAGGAGTGATAACGAGCCGCCATTGATTTATCTGATTTTTAGAGCATTTTTCTGTAATATGGATATGAAAGTAATTATGAGGTGTGTGAAAATCTGGGAACAGGGACCCCTTTATAATACAGGGACCCCCAATATCGCCTGAGATACGAGGAGCTGTGGCTGCGGGGACCCCCTGATATTGGGTGGGACTGTGCTCTGCACAGGTGGGTGACGCTCAGGGTCTGTGATGTTCTCTGCAGCCACCAGATTCCTTGCTGTGTCTGTGGATCAATCGTCTCCTGATCGATAAAGCTGAGAATGGATTGAAGACGCAGAAAGATTTTCTTCTCTCTTTTCCGCTCTATATTTCTCCTTTCATGTTGTGACATGGATGCGCACAGCAGGGGGTCAGGCGCGATGCTCTGCGGCTCTGTGTCCAGACAGATGGCTGATAGCCTTCAGAAGTGATGGGATTGTGGCGCCTGCCCCTTTAAGACGCTGCACATTCCTCTGGATACTCTCCATGTTCTCCGCTCCTCCGGGGCCACGGCAGAAACTGTTCAGTTTGCAGAATGTTTTTCGTGATTATGTTCCTATAAAGTGTATCCTGTCGGCTCCTGGGGGCCCCGGGGTGGGGCATTATCAACAAAAAAAACCCCCAGAACTCGCTGATCCCTGAAATCTGCGGCTATGTAGGTGCTTGGATCTGGAATGGGAAGAATTCCGGGGGGAAACACGAGTGGGAGCCCTGGTTCTGACCACCGGACCCTCTACATGGAGGTTCTTCCTGTGTTCATAGACCATAAGCTCCAGACTAGATACAATGTATCAGCACTAAATCTCCCATCCTGAGGTGCCCTGGATATGCCAGCGCACCCCTTCATGTTACGCCCCCATCAGGACAGGTCTAGAATTACATTTCCCGATTGTCACCTGCAGGTCCAGGACAATGACAAGTCACAGTGTGAACAGCGCCTGACATTTCTGGGGTCCAGCGTCAGTGGGTGCATGTGGAATGCCGAGGGTGAGCGCAAGAATCTGGGAATTCTCAGACGCGGGTGATGTGGGTGACAATGGGTGCCATTGTACAGGGAGATCATCAGCAGGTGACAGAGACGACCCACAGCACAACCAGCACAACCAGGCTGTGTACCAGAAACGGGGAGGTCCAGCCACGGTTATTGATGATTCTGGGCACCCCAGCTCAGTGTCGCCCCCTGCTGAGAAATGTGCTGCATGCAGGTTCAGGTGTGTGCAGAGAACAACAGGACTGCAGTGAGGACTGACACTTGCACAGACAGGACCGGGCAGGAATGTGACTAGAGGGAGGGCAACAGATCCCTGAGCACTTCCCATCATCCAGAGCCCCGGAGCAGCACAACATGTCACTAGTCTGCAGAGCATCCAGCCTGTAATTTACACAGCACAGCAGCCTGCAGGACATTCCCTTTGCAGAGCCTTAGCCCTTTATATTAGTTCTTTACAGTGCAGAGCTTTCTACAGTGCAGAACTTAATTCCCTTACACCACAGAGCATTAGTTCTTTACAATGCAGAGCATTACTCCCCTACATTGCAGATCATCAATCTCTTACGCTGCTGAGCATTACCCCCTTACACTGCAGAAAATTACTCTTTTGCACTGCAGAGCATTACTCCCTTACACTGCAGAGCATTACTCCCTTAAACTGCAGAGCGTTACTCTACTCTTCTGCACTGCAGAGCATTACTCCCTAATATTGCAGAGCATTACTCCCTTATAGTGCAGAGCATCACTTTTTACACTGCAGAGCATTACTCTTTTACACTGCAGAGCATTATACACTGTATGTAAAGTCCGCTCCGTTACTTGCAGAACATCGCACCAGCCCCTCAGTCTGATGCCTCCTATGGATAGAGTTAACCCCTTCCTCCAGACACCTCTCTGCCCCCTGCAGAGCATCCGGACTGTGCAGAGCATTAACCCTTTGTGTCTGGAGCCTCGGTCCCGCCTCTTGCTGCATACATTAGGTGACGTCACCATGTGGGCCCCGCCCCCGCCGCCGCCAGTTCTCGGTCCCCTCAGTGCTGCGCGGACCCCCGGCTCCAGGCTGCGCCCCCCGCGGACTGTCAGGACCCCCAGACTGATGCCAGCTGCAGCCCCCCGGCCCCGGAGTGCGGTGAGTACCCGCTGCCGCTCAGGAGATGCCCGGGGAGAAGCTACACTCACCCCGTCACCCAGCAGAGACTCCCGGCACCTGCCCTCAGGGTCCCCCACCCTAAGACCCCTCTTTAGCACTTGGGAACTTCTTCCTCTATAATTTCTCATCTCAGCTCATAGAGGGGTCCGGGGGGCACAGAGGGGGCTCAGTCATTGCCCAGGATAGTGACAGCCATAATAATCCCCCGGAGTTGGGGTCTCTCTCTAGTTGTGACACAGTTAGTGCCCGGGTGGTCTCTGGGCCATTGGACTGGTGATGTGTGGGATTATGTGTCCCCCTGTTCCTGATGTGCCGGGGTATGTGCCCCCCTGTCCCTGATGTGCCGGGGTATGTGCCCCCTGTCCCTGATGTGCCAGGGTATGTGCCCCCTGTTCCTGATGTGCCGGGGTATGTGCCCCCCTGTCCCTGATGTGCCGGGGTATGTGTCCCCCTGTTCCTGATGTGCCGGGGTATGTGCCCCCCTGTCCCTGATGTGCCGGGGTATGTGCCCCCCTGTCCCTGATGTGCCGGGGTATGTGCCCCCTGTCCCTGATGTGCCGGGGTATGTGCCCCCTGTCCCTGATGTGCCGGGGTATGTGTCCCCCTGTTCCTGATGTGCCGGGGTATGTGCCCCCTGTTCCTGATGTGCCGGGGTATGTGCCCCGCTGTACATGTTGTGCCGGGGTATGTGTCCCCCTGTTCCTGATGTGCCGGGGTATGTGCCCCCCTGTTCCTGATGTGCCAGGGTATGTGCCCCCCTGTTCATGATGTGCAGGGGTATGAGCCCCCCTGTTCCTGATGTGGTGGGGTATGTGCCCCCCTGCTCATGATGTGCCGGGGTATGTGCCCCCCTGTTCCTGATGTGATGGGGTATGTGCCCCCCTGTTCCTGATGTGCTGGGGTATGTGCCCCCCTGTTCATGATGTGCTGGGGTATGTGTTCCCCTGTCCCTGATGTGCTGGGGTATGTGCCCCCCTGCTCATGATGTGCCGGGGTATGTGTGTTCCCCTGTTCATGATGTGCCGGGCTATGTGTTCCCCTGTTCATGATGTGCAGGGGTATGTGCCCCCCCTGTTCCTTTTGTGCCGGGGTATGTGCCCCCTGTCCCTGATGTAACGGGGTATGTGACCCCGGTTCCTGAAGTGCCAGGGTGTGTGCCCCTCTGTTCCTGATGTGCCAGGGTATGTGCCCCCTCCGTACATATTGTGCCGGGGTATGTGCCCCCTGTTCCTGATGTGCCGGGGTATGTGCCCCCTCCATACATATTGTGCTGGGGTATGTGCTCCCTCCGTACATGTTGTGCCGAGGTATGTGCCCCCTCCGTACATGTTGTGCTGGGGTATGTGCCCCCTCCTTACATGTTGTGCCAGGGTGTGTGCCCCTCTGTTCCTGATGTGCCAGGGTATGTGCCCCCTCCGTACATGTTGTGCCGGGGTATGTGCCCCCCTGTTCCTGATGTGCCGGGGAATGTGCCCCCTCCGTACATGTTGTGCCGGGGTATGTGCCCCCCTGTTCCTGATGTGTCGGGGAATGTGCCCCCTCCGTACATGTTGTGCCGGGGTATGTGCCCCCTCCGTACATGTTGTATTGGGGTATGTGCCCCCTGTCCATGTCGTGCTGAGGTATGTGCCCCCTGTCCATGTCGTGCTGGGGTATGTGCCCCCCTGTACATGTTGTGCTGGGGTATGTGCCCCCCTGTACATGTTGTGCCGGGGTATGTGCCCCCCTGTACATGTTGTGCCGGGGTATGTGCCCCCCTGTACATGTTGTGCCGGGGTCTGTGAATCCTGTACATGTCGTGCCGGGGTATGTGCCCTCCTGTACATTATTTGCCGCGGTATGTGCCCCCCTGTACATGTTGTGCCGGGATATGTGCCCCCCTGTACATGTTGTGCCGGGGTACGTGCCCTCCTGTACATTATGTGCCCCCCTGTACATGTCTTGCTGGGGTATGTGCCCCCCTGTTCATGATGTGCTGGGGTATGTGCCCCCCTGTACATGTTGTGCCGGGGTATATGCCCCCCTGTACATGTCTTGCCGGGGTATGTGCCCCCCTGTTCATGATGTGCTGGGGTATGTGCCCCCCTGTACATGTTGTGCCGGGGTATGTGCCCCCCTGTACATGTCTTGCCGGGGTATGTGCCCCCTGTACATGTCTTGCCGGGGTATGTGCCCCCTGTTCATGATGTGCTGGGGTATGTGCCCCCCTGTACATGTTGTGCCGGGGTACGTGCCCTCCTGTACATGTTGTGCCGGGGTATGTGCCCCCCTGTTCATGATGTGCTGGGGTATGTGCCCTCCTGTACATGTTGTGCCGGGGTATGTGCCCCCCTGTTCATGATGTGCCGGGGTATGTGCCCCCCTGTTCATGATGTGCTGGGGTATGTGCCCCCCTGTACATGTTGTGCCGGGGTATGTGCCCCCCTGTTCATGATGTGCTGGGGTATGTGCCCCCCTGTACATGTTGTGCCGGGGTACGTGCCCTCCTGTACATGTGCCGGGGTATGTGCCCCCCTGTACATGTCTTGCCGGGGTATGTGCCCCCCTGTCCATGATGTGCTGGGGTATGTGCCCCCCTGTACATGTTGTGCCGGGGTATGTGCCCGCTGGTTGGTGCCAGGCTCATGGGAATCGCTGTCCTGCTGGTTGGGGGTTGTGTCATTAACCTTCACATCACGTCTGCCTGAACATCAAAAAGGGAAAAAAATGCCGGGGACCGGACAAAAACTCTGCCCCCACCCCCGCATCGTGTGTCACCCCGGGCCCCCCAGGAGGTGGATTACTAAACTTGTAACACAAAGTTTCCTACAGAGTTTGTTGTTGGTATTAACATTAAGTGTTTTGGGCTGCGGAGCTGACACTCATCCCCCCCTCCCCTTCGCCACACTTTTCAATGGGCTCAGGGGAGGAAGGGGTTAACCAGCTCCCGATGTCTCCACAGAATGTGCGACCCCTCAACCTCTCCGCTGCTTCCATCTAAACAAACCCCCACCCGGGTAACCCCTCAGTGCCCGGCTCATTCATTGTGTGATGAGAGTGTGGGGGTCCGCCACGGGTGTGGGGGCTTCAGGAGGGCAATAAATCCAACCGCTGGTGTATGGATGTATGTGTGTGTGTGTGTGTATATATATACCTACTATGTGTCTGTATACTTGTATATTACACCCCTGCCTGTATACATGTGTCTATATACACGTGGATATTATTCGGGGGCTTCTCTCTTGCTCTGTATATTATTGGGGGTCTTCACTCTTGCTCCGTATATTATTGGGGGGCTTGTCTCTTGCTCAATGTATTATTGGGGGGCTTGTCTCTTACTCAGTGTATTATTAGGGGGCTTCTCTCTTGCTCCGTGTATTATTAGGGGGCTTCTCTCTTGCTCCGTGTATTATTGGGGGGGGGGGTTCTCTCTTGCTCCGTGTATTATTGGGGGGGGGGGGGGTTCTCTCTTGCTCCGTGTATTATTGGGGGGGGGTTCTCTCTTGCTCCATGTATTATTGGGGGGGGGGGATTCTCTCTTGCTCCATGTATTATTGGGGGGGCTTCTCTCTTGCTCCGTGTATTATTAGGGGGCTTCTCTCTTGCTCCGTGTATTATTGGGGGGCTTCTCTCTTGCCCCGTGTATTATTGGGGGGGGGCTTCTCTCTTGCTCCATGTATTATTGGGGGGGCTTCTCTCTTGCTCCGTGTATTATTAGGGGGCTTCTCTCTAGCTCCGTGTATTATTGGGGGGGCTTCTCTCTTGCTCCATGTATTATTGGGGGGGCTTCTCTCTTGCTCCGTGTATTATTAGGGGGCTTCTCTCTAGCTCCGTGTATTATTGGGGGGGCTTGCCTGTAGCTCTGTATATAACTCTCATATCAGGTCCCCGCTGTGTAGCTGACATGAGTGTGTTCCCAGCCTTGGACTGTGCCCCCTGCAGGGGTCGGGGAGGGGGGTGGTATTGGCCGCTGCATTGTGCTGTTCTCTGATGGTCTTTGTTTGTGCCCGCGGCTGGGGTGGGCTGCATTGGGGGGCACTGATGTATGAACATTGCTTGTGCTGGCTTTGGTAATCCAGGTAGATGTCATTGCCTTTGTTCCTGGCTGGTAATTGCCAGTGGTGGCCCCCGGTGACCCCTGCACCCAGGTGGTCCCATCAATAGCTGAGCACAGAACAAAGGGCGGCTGTGCCCACCTGGGAAAGGGCTTTGTCACCCGCTCTGTCCTGCGGATGCACGTGGTTTACCCTGTGTTGGAATGACATTCCTCTATACTGGAGGGGACCCTGGTACCGGGCTGGAGGGGACCCCTGGTACCAGGCTGGAGGGGACACATGAGCCCTGTAACATAGAGCATATCACTGCATGTACCGCAATATCACAGGTTTTCAGCACAGTTCACACTAGGGGTTTACATTTAGTGTTTGCAGCTATACTGTTCTACATGATCCATATGTCTGGCCAGTAGCTGCTAAAAATACAATGGGATCAGGGTGTAGATTGTCAGCTCTTCTGCAAAATCTTTTAACATTAGAAACTTGACCCATTCTGTCACTGATCATAGATGTGATCTCTTTGTCTGGCACTAACACGATGCTCCGCTGGACAGTAGAGGGCAGCACCAGGCAGCAAGGAGCAGGCGCTGGACACCGGGGCGGACGCGTGAGGCTGAGACTTGTAGTGCTTCTGTATGGTGGGTGGATGCTCAAAATATCGTAGATTATGGAAGGCAGAATAGTGATTGCAGCTCTGGAGGTGATTGGAGCTGTTCGTCCGTGCCGCCACCGTGTTTGCTCTTCAGATTTGTGAGATTTTGTGAGGATGAAATGTTCTCCAGCAGCAGGGGGTGAGGGGAGCCGAGGGCTGTAGTGATCTCCCCCTAGTGGTGGTGTATAATCTGTATGTAGTGATCTCCCCCTAGTGGTGGTGTATAATCTGTATGTAGTGAGCTCCCCCTAGTGGTGATGTATAATCTGTATGTAGTGATCTCCCCCTAGTGGTGGTGTATAATCTGTATGTAGTGATCTCCCCCTAGTGGTGGTGTATAATCTGTATGTAGTGAGCTCCTCCTAGTGGTGGTGTATAATCTGTATGTAGTGAACTCCCCCTAGTGGTGGTGTGTAATCTGTATGTAGTGATCTCCCCCTAGGGTGGTGTATAATCTGTATGTAGTGAGCTCCCCCTAGTGGTGATGTATAATCTGTATGTAGTGATCTCCCCCTAGTGGTGGTGTATAATCTGTATGTAGTGAGCTCCTCCTAGTGGTGGTGTATAATCTGTATGTAGTGAACTCCCCCTAGTGGTGGTGTGTAATCTGTATGTAGTGAGCTCCCCCTAGTGGTGGTGTATAATCTGTATGTAGTGAGCTCCCCCTAGTGGTGGTGTATAATCTGTATGTAGTGAGCTCCCCCTAGTGGTGGTGTATAATCTGTATGTAGTGAGCTCCTCCTAGTGGTGGTGTATAATCTATATGTAGTGATCTCCCCCTAGTGGTGGTGTATAATCTGTATGTAGTGAGCTCCTCCTAGTGGTGGTGTATAATCTGTATGTAGTGATCTCCCCCTAGTGGTGGTGTATAATCTGTATGTAGTGAGCTCCCCCTAGTGGTGGTGTATAATCTGTATGTAGTGAGCTCCCCCTAGTGGTGGTGTATAATCTGTATGTAGTGAGCTCCCCCTAGTGGTGGTGTATAATCTGTATGTAGTGATCTCCCCCTAGTGGTGGTGTATAATCTGTATGTAGTGATCTCCCCCTAGTGGTGGTGTATAATCTGTATGTAGTGATCTATTCCTAGTGGTGGTGTATAATGTGTATGTAGTGATCTCCCCCTAGTGGTGGTTTATAATCTGTATGTAGTGATCTCCCCCTAGTGGTGGTGTATAATCTGTATATAGTGATCTCCTCCTAGTGGTGGTGTATAATCTGTATGTAGTGAGCTCCCCCTAGTGGTGGCTGTATAATCTGTATGTAGTGAGTTCCCCCTAGTGGTGGTGTATAATCTGTATGTAGTGAGCTCCTCCTAGTGGTGGTGTATAATCTTTATGTAGTGATCTCCCCCTAGTGGTGGTGTATAATCTGTATGTAGTGAGCTCCCCCTAGTGGTGGTGTATAATCTGTATGTAGTGAGCTCCCCCTAGTGGGGGTGTATAATCTGTATGTAGTGAGCTCCCCCTAGTGGTGGTGTATAATCTGTATGTAGTGAGCTCCCCCTAGTGGTGGTGTATAATCTGTATGTAGTGATCTCCCCCTAGTGGTGGTGTATAATATGTATGTAGAGAGCTCCCCCTAGTGGTGGTGTATAATCTGTATGTAGTGATCTCCTCCTAGTGGTGGTATATAATCTGTATGTAGTGATCTCCTCCTAGTGGTGGTGTATAATCTGTATGTAGTGATCCCCCCTAGCGATGGTGTAAAATCTGTATGTAGTGATCCCCCCTAGCGATGGTGTATAATCTGTATGTAGGGAGCTCCCCCTAGTGGTGGTGTATAATCTGTATGTAGTGAGCTCCTCCTAGTGGTGGTTTATAATCTGTATGTTGTGAGCTCCCCCTAGTGGTGGTGTATAATCTGTATGTAGTGATCTCCCTCTAGTGGTGGTGTATAATCTGTATGTAGTGATCTCCCTCTAGTGGTGGTGTATAATCTGTATGTAGTGATCTCCCCCTAGTGGTGGTGTATAATCTGTATGTGGTGATCTCCCCCTAGTGGTGGTGTATAATCTGTATGTGGTGATCTCCCCCTAGTGGTGGTGTACAATGTGTATGTAGTGAGCTCCTCCTAGTGGTGGTGTATAATCTGTATGTAGTGATCTCCCCCTAGTGGTGGTGTATAATCTGTATGTAGTGATCTCCCCCTAGTGGTGGTGTATAATCTGTATGTAGTGATCTCCCCCTAGTGGTGGTGTATAATCTGTATGTAGTGATCTCCCCCTAGTGGTGGTGTATAATCTGTATGTGGTGATCTCCCCCTAGTGGTGGTGTACAATGTGTATGTAGTGAGCTCCTCCTAGTGGTGGTGTATAATCTGTATGTAGTGATCCCCCCCTAGTGGTGGTGTATAATCTGTATGTATTGATCTCCCCCTAGTGGTGGTGTATAATCTGTATGTAGTGATCCCCCCCTAGTGGTGGTGTATAATCTGTATGTAGTGATCTCCCCCTAGTGGTGGTGTATAATCTGTATGTAGTGATCTCCCCCTAGTGGTGGTGTATAATCTGTGTGTAGTGATCCCCCCCTAGTGGTGGTGTATAATCTGTGTGTAGTGATCTCCTCCTAGTGGTGGTGTATAATCTGTATGTAGTGAGCTCCCCCTAGTGGTGGTGTATAATCTGTATGTAGTGAGCTCCCCCTAGTGGTGTTGTATAATCTGTATGTAGTGAGCTCCTCCTAGTGGTGGTGTATAGTCTGTATGTAGTGATCTCCCCCTAGTGGTGGTGTATAATCTGTATGTAGTGATCTCCCCCTAGTGGTGGTGTATAATCTGTATGTAGTGATCTCCTCCTAGTGGTGGTGTATAATCTGTATGTAGTGATCTCCCCCTAGAGGTGGTGTACAATCTGTATGTAGTGATCTCCCCCTAGTGGTGGTGTATAATCTGTATGTAGAGATCTCCCCCTAGTGGTGGTGTATAATCTGTATGTAGTGATCTCCTCCTAGTGGTGGTGTATAATCTGTATGTAGTGATCTCCTCCTAGTGGTGGTGTATAGTCTGTATGTAGTGATCTCCTCCTAGTGGTGGTGTATAATCTGTATGTAGTGATCTCCCCCTAGTGGTGGTGTATAATCTGTATGTAGTGATCTCCCCCTAGAGGTGGTGTATAATCTGTATGTAGTGAGCTCCCCCTAGTGGTGGTGTATAATCTGTATGTAGTAAGCTCCCCCTAGTGGTGGTATATAATCTGTATGTAGTGAGCTCCCCCTAGTGGTGGTATATAATCTGTATGTAGTGATCTCCCCCTAGTGGTGGTGTATAATCTGTATGTAGTGATCTCCCCCTAGTGGTGGTGTATAATCTGTATGTAGTGAGCTCCCCCTAGTGGTGGTATATAATCTGTATGTAGTGATATCCCCCTAGTGGTGGTGTATAATCTGTATGTAGTGATCTCCCCCTAGTGGTGGTGTATAATCTGTATGTAGTGATCTCTTCCTAGTGGTGGTGTATAATCTGTATGTAGTGATCTCCCCCTAGTGGTGGTGTATAATCTGTATGTAGTGATCTCTTCCTAGTGGTGGTGTATAATCTGTATGTAGTGATCTCCCCCTAGTGGTGGTGTATAATCTGTATGCAGTGATCTCCCCCTAGTGGTGGTGTATAATCTGTATGTAGTGATCTCCTCCTAGTGGTGGTGTATAGTCTGTATGTAGTGATCTCCTCCTAGTGGTGGTGTATAATCTGTATGTAGTGATCTCCCCCTAGTGGTGGTGTATAATCTGTATGTAGTGATCTCCCCCTAGAGGTGGTGTATAATCTGTATGTAGTGAGCTCCCCCTAGTGGTGGTGTATAATCTGTATGTAGTAAGCTCCCCCTAGTGGTGGTATATAATCTGTATGTAGTGAGCTCCCCCTAGTGGTGGTATATAATCTGTATGTAGTGATCTCCCCCTAGTGGTGGTGTATAATCTGTATGTAGTGATCTCCCCCTAGTGGTGGTGTATAATCTGTATGTAGTGAGCTCCCCCTAGTGGTGGTGTATAATCTGTATGTAGTGATCTCCCCCTAGTGGTGGTGTATAATCTGTATGTAGTGATCTCCCCCTAGTGGTGGTGTATAATCTGTATGTAGTGATCTCTTCCTAGTGGTGGTGTATAATCTGTATGTAGTGATCTCCCCCTAGTGGTGGTGTATAATCTGTATGTAGTGATCTCTTCCTAGTGGTGGTGTATAATCTGTATGTAGTGATCTCCCCCTAGTGGTGGTGTATAATGTGTATGCAGTGATCTCCCCCTAGTGGTGGTGTATAATCTGTATGTAGTGATCTCCCCCTAGTGGTGGTGTATAATCTGTATGTAGTAAGCTCCCCCTAGTGGTGGTATATAATCTGTATGTAGTGAGCTCCCCCTAGTGGTGGTATATAATCTGTATGTAGTGATCTCCCCCTAGTGGTGGTGTATAATCTGTATGTAGTGATCTCCCCCTAGTGGTGGTATATAATCTGTATGTAGTGAGCTCCCCCTAGTGGTGGTATATAATCTGTATGTAGTGATCTCCCCCTAGTGGTGGTGTTTAATCTGTATGTAGTGATCTCCCCCTAGTGGTGGTGTATAATCTGTATGTAGTGATCTCTTCCAATTGGTGGTGTATAATCTGTATGTAGTGATCTCCCCCTAGTGGTGGTGTATAATCTGTATGTAGTGATCTCTTCCTAGTGGTGGTGTATAATCTGTATGTAGTGATCTCCCCCTAGTGGTGGTGTATAATCTGTATGCAGTGATCTCCCCCTAGTGGTGGTGTATAATCTGTATGTAGTGATCTCCTCCTAGTGGTGGTGTATAATCTGTATGTAGCGATTCCCCCCTAGTGGTGGTGTATAATCTGTATGTAGTGAGCTCCCCCTAGTTGTGGTGTATAATCTGTATGTAGTGATCTCCCCCTAGTGGTGGTGTATAATCTGTATGTAGTGAGCTCCCCCTAGTGGTGGTGTATAATCTGTATGTAGTGATCTCCCCCTAGTGGTGGTGTATAATGTGTATGTAGTGAGCTCCCCCTAGTGGTGGTGTATAATCTGTATGTAGTGAGCTCCCCCTAGTGGTGGTGTATAATCTGTATGTAGTGAGCTCCTCCTAGTGGTGGTGTATAATCTGTATGTAGCGAGCTCCCCCTAGTGGTGGTGTATAATGTGTATGTAGTGAGCTCCCCCTAGTGGTGGTGTATAATCTGTATGTAGTGATCTCCCCCTAGTGGTGGTGTATAATGTGTATGTAGTGAGCTCCCCCTAGTGGTGGTGTATAATCTGTATGTAGTGAGCTCCCCCTAGTGGTGGTGTATAATCTGTATGTATTGATCTCCTCCTAGTGGTGGTGTATAATCTGTATGTAGTGATCTCCTTCTAGTGGTGGTGTATAATCTGAATGTAGTGAGCTCCCCCTAGTGGTGGTGTATAATCTGTATGTAGTGATCTCCTCCTAGTGGTGGTGTATAATCTGTATGTAGTGAGCTCCCCCTAGTGGTGGTGTATAATCTGTATGTAGTGATCTCCCCCTAGTGGTGGTGTATAATCTGTATGTAGTGATCTCCCCCTAGTGGTGGTGTATAATCTGTATGCAGTGATCTCCCCCTAGTGGTGGTGTATAATCTGTATGTAGTGATCTCCCCCTAGTGGTGGTGTATAATCTGTATGTAGTGATCTCTTCCTAGTGGTGGTGTATAATCTGTATGTAGTGATCCCCCCCTAGTGGTGGTGTATAATCTGTATGTAGTGATCTCCCCCTAGTGGTGGTGTATAATCTGTATATAGTGATCTCCCTCTAGTGGCGGTGTATAATGTGTATGTAGTGATCTCCCCCTAGTGGTGGTGTATAATCTGTATGCAGTGATCTCCCCCTAGTGGTGGTGTATAATCTGTATGTAGTGATCTCCCCCTAGTGGTGGTGTATAATCTGTATGTAGTGATCTCCCCCTAGTGGTGGTGTATAATCTGTATGTAGTGATCTCCTCCTAGTGGTGGTGTATAATCTGTATGTAGTGATCTCCCCCTAGTGGTGGTGTATAATGTGTATGTAGTGAGCTCCCCCTAGTGGTGGTGTATAATCTGTACGTAGTGATCTCCCCCTAGTGGTGGTGTATAACCTGTACGTAGTGAGCTCCCCCTAGTGGTGGTGTATAATCTGTATGTAGTGATCTCCCCCTAGTGGTGGTGTATAATCTGTATGTAGTGATCTCCCCCTAGTGGTGGTGTATAATCTGTGTGATTGGGCCCCCATCTTTCTCTCCAGGGGCCCGTGGTGTTATAATCTCTCATACTTGTCTCGGTGTGGAGGACATTACCGCTGCAGTGACCAGAGGGTTTAATTATAAGGTTATTTCCAGATCTCCGCTTGGTGACTCCCCGGCACTCGCCACCGTCACAGGACTCGGCTAAATTGGAAATTTTTCTTGCTGGTGGGTAAAAGTTATTAATTGTGTGATGCTCTGAGCCGAGGTGAGCGCGGTATAATGCCGGGAATCGAGAGGATGTGAGAGGAGACATCAGAGCAATGTAACTGCCCCCTGCCCGCACCCATTCTCACCCTACACCTGGGAGCGCAGCGCACCCCCTCTCATCCTGCACCTGGGAGCGCAGCGCACCCCTTCTCACCCTGCACCTGGAAGCGCACCCCCTCTCATCCTGCACCTGGGGGCGCAGCGCACCCCCTCTCATCCTGCACCTGGGGGCACTGTGCACCCCCTCTCATCCTGCACCTGGGAGTGTAGTGCACCCCTCTCAACCTTCATCTGGGGGCGCAGCGCACCCCTTCTCATCCCGCACCCGGGGGCACAGGGCACCCCCCTCACATCCTGCACCTGGGGGCGCAGCGCACCCCCTCTCATCCCGCACCCGGGGGCACAGGGCACCCCCCTCACATCCTGCACCTGGGGGCGCAGCGCACCCCCCCTTTAATGGCACAGACCACCTGGGCTCCAGTGATTCTCTCGTTTGCCATCACTTTAGTCCTTTCATTGTTTTCATGCACCAGGAAGCTCAGTATTGGTGGTTATGTGCCCGGAATCTGTGGGGGTCTCGATCCTCTGGGGTTGTCTCTCTGCAGGAGGATAACGTTGCTGGATTTGAGGGAAGGTCTCTGTCCCTCGTCTATCCGGGAGGATTGGAGGGAGAGGATGAGCTTTGGAATGAGTCGTCTCTGAATCTCTCGCTCGGATAATGTCCTTTTGCAGCTGCAGGAGCGGGCGCTGCCAGAATCACTCCAGAACCGCTCATCCGGGACCCACCGCCGGCCAGGACTCGCTCCCAGTGACTTGTGGTCGCACCAGGCGCCAAAACTCACAGGCCCAAAACCTCTAATCACCCGCTGCTCAATGCATCCAGTAACCACAGCGCTGCCGGGGTTAATCCCTGCCGGGGGTCCCCGAAGAACCCCCTCAATTGTCCAGTGAATCAAAGAGCAACATGTGACTGTATGGCCAACTTTATACTCTAGTCACATCCAGAGCTGCATTCTCCACTCTGTTCTTCTCTGTTACCCCAGATATGAAGCTGCAGAAACCCCGCTGGGTGATTATTAGAGGTATCAGACAGCAGAATTGTGAGCGCAGCTCTGGATGTAAGAATGTGTAAGGGCTCTATAATAATAATTGTATTTCTATAGCGCCATCATATAGCGCTGCGCTGTACAGATCATGGGGGACAGACACAAATATAATAAAACATTCATGTGATCCGCCCCAGCAGTCACAGAGTTAACCCTCTGTTTTTGGGACATTTTTGGGGTGTTGCTCTGCCTTTCCCCGTGAGTGACCCCGGGGCGGTGGTTCCTTGGGTTTGGCGCGGCGCCGGTCTCATCTGTTCGCTGCTTGAGTCCAGGATGAAATCCGAGGTCACTTCCTGCTCTAGTCACATCCCAGGTGCTGACGAGCTGGAAACATGACCTTGGGGTCCGAGTGCTGCTGGATGAGGGTCTCCGCCCACTAGGCCTCCCTCTGGGGTCACCACATTTTCCTGTCCTGCATGCTGACCTCCTCCTGATTTTCCTGACCTCGGTGTTGGCCCCACCTTGTGTTCCAATGTTGGACGGATCCGCGGCTTCTGTCATCGGATGAGGCTGAAAAACATGGAAAGATTCCGTGTGATCCTGAAAAATAACTTGTTAACACCGCCACCCCCCCGGTGTGGACCTTACATATTTGGGCACTGTTCATCCTGACCCTTCTGGTTCATAAATAGGACAGAAATGCAAGTGTATGACTGTAACACAGATCTGTCAATCAGGATCACAGGTAAGTTGAATAGTTGGTGAATGTGGTGGTGCCCGTCTGTGTGGGCCCATGACCCCTTATTCCCTGTAGGAGTGCGGTCTCTTCCTTCCATTCCGTGTAACATTTACTTTTAGCGGCGGCGCCTTGGTCCATGTATAAATCAGTTCCGTGCCGCCGGGCACAGATGGCGCTGGAATCTTGAACGAGCGGCGGCGCAGATAAGAGATGACACGCGGCGTCCGGTAATGATGAAGGTGCGCCTGTCAGCCCGTACATGGCGGCCGCGTGTTTACTTTGCTGCCCATCGCTGTCATTGCTGCCTCCGTTATTTCACATCACTGCAGTCGATGAGACATAAATATTGGAAAATCAGAAGTCGCCCTTATATTACAGATCTGCCGGAGTCGCTGGAGCGGAGCACAATCATTTATACCTCCGCTTCCAATTGTCTGCACTTCCTCTGATAACAGAGAACAACAACTGGAATTCACAGCGGTAACTAGAGTCTCTGCTCCTCCACTGTTACATTGTGCCCCCTTTGTATGGCCTGGTATGTGCCAAGTTACTAGACCCCCTACACCCCCCATGTATGCCCCCGGTATGTGTCTAGTTACTGCACCCCGAGTGCCCCCCATGTATGGCCAAACTATGTGCCTAGTTACTGGACCCCCTGCACCCCCCGTGTATAGCCCCCTTATGTTCCCGGTTACTGGACTCCCTGTGCCTCCCCATGTATTGTCTGGTATGTGCCCAGTTACTGGACCCCCTGCACCTCCCCCCTTGTGTGGCCCCGGTATGTGCCCAGTTACTGGGCCCCCTGCACCCCCATGTAGGGCTCCAGTATGTACCCAGTTACTTTACCCCGGGCTCCCCCATGTATGTCCCCGATATGTTTCAAGTTACTGGACTCCATGTTACCCCCATGTATAGCCCTGTTATGTGCCCAGTTACTGGTCCCAGTGCGCTCCCCCATGTCTGCCCCGGTATGTTTCCAGTTACTGGACCCAGTGCGCCCCCCATGTCTGCCCCGTTATGTTTCCAGTTACTGGTCCCAGTGCGCCCCCCCATGTCTGCCCCGGTATGTTTCCAGTTACTGGACCCAGTGCGCCCCCCATGTATTCCCACGTATGTGCTCAGTTACTGGACCCCCTGCGCCCACCATATATGGCCCCGGTATGTTCCCAGTTACTGGACCCAGTGTGCCCCCCATGTTTCTCTGTGGTATGTGCCCAGTTACTGGTCGGTCTGGGGATGGGCACAAGTAGCGCGGACTGGGGATGGGCACGAGCGGTGTGTCCCAGGGGGGGTGGGTATGAAGGGTGCGGTCTGGGGATAATCGGCGCGGTCTGCTGAAGTTAGTAATTTGCTGGCTTCATCTGTCATCTCTGGGATTGTGCGCTGCGCCAGTTGGATGGTGCCAGGCAATCTGCTGCTGCCGCCTCATACAGACAGGGTGCCGCTGCCAGCGAAATCACTTATGGTAGATCTCCTGCCGCAAAAACCCATTAAGCCGTGGGCAGAGCGCGGCGGCGGCTTTCAGGGGGCTCCCCTTACCGCCTCTTGTACTGCCATGCTCTGCTACGCTCAGACATGACTGGCATGAGGGACGAGGGAAGAGAATAATAAATCCCATCCCACCCCATTGCCCACCGAGCCCAGGAATGGGACCAGCTCTGCTGCATACTTAGCACAGCTGCTGCTCCGTCACATTAGATACTGGAGAGAATGAATCTTCTTCTGAAATGTTCTTCACGTTACTCCTCTGCTTGCTGTCAGTAATTGGGGCTCTTTTTTTTCATCTCTACTGACCCCTTTAGCTCCCCTAATGCCTGGCTGCTCCTGTGGGGACCCCTCAAGTGATGGGTGACCCCAGCAGCACAGAAAGCTGCGAGAAGCCACATTGTTATAAGTGTGATAACATCACATGTTATGGATGATACATGGTGCAGGGTCAGGAGGGGCCGGGATGTCTGCAGTGTAATAATATCACATGTTATGGATGATACATGGTACAGGGTCAGGAGGGGCTGGGATGTCTGCAGTGTAATAATATCACATGTTATGGATGACACATGGTACAGGGTCAGGAGGGGCTGGGATGTCTGCAGTGTAATAATATCACATGTTATGGATGATACATGGTACAGGGTCAGGAGGGGCAGGGATGTCTGCAGTGTAATAATATCACATGTTATAGGTGATACATGGTACAGGGTCAGGAGGGGCCGGGATGTCTGCAGTGTAATAATATCACATGTTATGGATGATACATGGTACAGGGTCAGGAGGGGCCGGGATGTCTGCAGTGTAATAATATCACATGTTATGGATGATACATGGTATGGGGTCAGGAGGGGCTGGGATGTCTGCAGTGTAATAATATCACATGTTATGGATGATACATGGTACAGGGTCAGGAGGGGCAGGGATGTCTGCAGTGTAATAATATCACATGTTATAGGTGATACATGGTACAGGGTCAGGAGGGGCCGGGATGTCTGCAGTGTAATAATATCACCTGTTATGGATGATACATGGTACAGGGTCAGGAGGGGCCGGGATGTCTGCAGTGTAATAATATCACATGTTATGGATGATACATGGTACAGGGTCAGGAGGGGCCGGGATGTCTGCAGTGTAATAATATCACCTGTTATGGATGATACATGGTACAGGGTCAGGAGAGGCCGGGATGTCTGCAGTGTAATAGTATCACCTGTTATGGATGATACATGGTACAGGCTCAGGAGAGGCCGGGATGTCTGCAGTGTAATAGTATCACCTGTTATGGATGATACATGGTACAGGGTCAGGAGGGGCCGGGATGTCTCCAGTGTAATAATATCACCTGTTATGGATGATACATGGTACAGGGTCAGGAGAGGCCGGGATGTCTGCAGTGTAATAATATCACATGTTATGGATGATACATGGTACAGGGTCAGGAGAGGCCGGGATGTCTGCAGTGTAATAATATCACATGTTATGGATGATACATGGTGAAGGGTCAGGAGGGGCTGGGATATCTGCAGTGTAATAATATCACATGTTATGGATGATACATGGTACAGGGTCAGGAGGGGCCGGGATGTCTGCAGTGTAATAATATCACATGTTATGGATGATACATGGTACAGGGTCAGGAGGGGCCGGGATGTCTGCAGTGTAATAATATCACATGTTATGGATGATACATGGTACAGGGTCAGGAGGGGCCGGGATGTCTGCAGTGTTATAATATCACATGTTATGGATGATACATGGTACAGGGTCAGGAGGGGCCGGGATGTCTGCAGTGTAATAATATCACATGTTATGGATGATACATGGTACAGGGTCAGGAGGGGCCGGGATGTCTGCAGTGTAATAATATCACATGTTATGGATGATACATGGTACAGGGTCAGGAGGGCCCGGGGTGTCTGCAGTGTAATAATATCACATGTTATGGATGATACATGGTACAGGGTCAGGAGAGGCCGGGATGTCTGCAGTGTAATAATATCACATGTTATGGATGATACATGGTACAGGGTCAGGAGGGGCTGGGATATCTGCAGTGTAATAATATCACATGTTATGGATGATACATGGTACAGGGTCAGGAGGGGCCGGGATGTCTGCAGTGTAATAATATCACATGTTATGGATGATACATGGTACAGGGTCAGGAGGGGCCGGGATGTCTGCAGTGTAATAATATCACATGTTATGGATGATACATGGTACAGGGTCAGGAGGGGCCGGGATGTCTGCAGTGTTATAATATCACATGTTATGGATGATACATGGTACAGGGTCAGGAGGGGCCGGGATGTCTGCAGTGTTATAATATCACCTGTTATGGATGATACATGGTACAGGGTCAGGAGGGGCCGGGATGTCTGCAGTGTAATAATATCACATGTTATGGATGATACATGGTACAGGGTCAGGAGGGCCCGGGGTGTCTGCAGTGTAATAATATCACATGTTATGGATGATACATGGTACAGGGTCAGGAGGGGCCGGGATGTCTGCAGTGTAATAATATCACATGTTATGGATGATACATGGTACAGGGTCAGGAGGGGCTGGGATGTCTGCAATGTAATAATATCACATGTTATGGATGACACATGGTACAGGGTCAGGAGGGGCTGGGGTGTCTGCAGTGTAATAATATCACATGTTATGGATGATACATGGTACAGGGTCAGGAGGGGCTGGGGTGTCTGCAGTGTAATAATATCACATGTTATGGATGATACATGGTACAGGGTCAGGAGGGGCCTGACACCAGTGGAGTGTCGCGGTGGGAGGGGTCTGGTATACGCTGCAGCCTCCATCTTGTTCCCTGGTTGTGGTTGTTGGTGCAGCTTTATTTTTTAATTTTGGATAATAAAAAGGCACAAACTCTACAAGCCCCTCCCCCTGCGCTGTGCGCTGCGTCCTGGCGCCCCCTCCCCCAGTATATTTGCATTGGGTTTCACGGTGCATTTAATCGTGGGTTTGGCGCGGGGCATCCATCTTCCCGCCTCGCCTGTTGTGTGTTTCCCCGTAACTGGTAAAGCAATTTAAAAATTAAATGTAAAATGCATGAAGATTAAGGACGCGCCCCCCCCCCCCCCCTCCGTAATTCATGCGGAATACATTATATTTACTGTTGCGGCAGAATTTCCGTAATGAATTAAACTGGTGACGGATCCTTCTTAATGGTTCAATTAGAGGTGACCGCTGTCGGGGGAGGGGCAGGAAGCGGAGCTGTGACCTCTGACCTTGTTGTAGCAAATTTCTTTTTGTAACAATTGCGCTGTTAATGTTGTGGTTCGGTATAGATGTCAGTGCCTGGGAAAGCTGGGTACCTGGGGACTACCTGAGGTTCTACGTGAAACAATTGTTAGCATTACTTTCAGGGTTGCGGTAAAGCTGTGTGACCTCCGCTTGCTACTGTAGATGTGACACACCATGTGAGCGGGCGGCTGCATGGGTTGTCACCCAGCTTTCCTCAGATATGAGAAGTTTGGGCCCCTGCTCCCCGATTCCGCAGTCTCTGATGGCGCTGACGCTGCCCATCCAGCACATCCCGTCCTCGCCGCCACCATCGCCCTCTGGACGGTGAAGCCTTTCCGGAGAGGATTTCTGGGATATAATTTTGCTCTTTGGAGGGGTCACACTATGGGGTCTATACTGTAAGAGGGGTCACACTATGGGGTCTGTACTGTAAGAGGGGCCACACTATGGGGTCTATACTGTAAGAGGGGTCACACTATGGGGTCTATACTGTAAGATGGGGGTCACACTATGGGGTCTATGCTGTAAGAGGGGTCACACTATGGGGTCTATACTGTAAGAGGGGGTCACACTATGGGGTCTATACTGTAAGAGGGGGTCACACTACGGGGTCTGTACTGTAAGAGGGGGTCACACTACGGGGTCTGTACTGTAAGAGGGGGTCACACTACGGGGTCTGTACTGTAAGAGGGGCCACACTATGGGGTCTATACTGTAAGAGGGGTCACACTATGGGGTCTATACTGTAAGAGGGGCCACACTATGGGGTCTATACTGTAAGAGGGGTCACACTATGGGGTCTATACTGTAAGATGGGGGTCACACTATGGGGTCTATGCTGTAAGAGGGGTCACACTATGGGGTCTATACTGTAAGAGGGGGTCACACTATGGGGTCTATACTGTAAGAGGGGGTCACACTACGGGGTCTGTACTGTAAGAGGGGGTCACACTACGGGGTCTGTACTGTAAGAGGGGGTCACACTACGGGGTCTGTACTGTAAGAGGGGCCACACTATGGGGTCTATACTGTAAGAGGGGTCACACTATGGGGTCTGTACTGTAAGATGGGGGTCACACTATGGGGTCTGTACTGTAAGAGGGGTTACACTATGGGGTCTGTACTGTAAGAGGGGCCACACTATGGGGTCTGTACTGTAAGAGGGGTCACACTATGGGGTCTATGCTGTAAGAGGGGGTCACACTATGGGGTCTATACTGTAAGAGGGGGTCACACTATGGGGTCTATACTGTAAGAGGGGGTCACACTACGGGGTCTGTACTGTAAGATGGGGGTCACATTATGGGGTCTGTACTGTAAGATGGGGGTCACACTATGGGGTCTATACTGTAAGAGGGGGTCACACTATGGGGTCTATACTGTAAGAGGGGGTCACACTATGGGGTCTGTACTGTAAGATGGGGGTCACACTATGGGGTCTATACTGTAAGAGGGGGTCACACTATGGGGTCTATACTGTAAGAGGGGGTCACACTATGGAGTCTATACTGTAAGACGGGGGTCACACTATGGGGTCTATACTGTAAGAGGGGGTCACACTATGGGGTCTATACTGTAAGAGGGGTCACACTATGGGGTCTGTACTGTAAGAGGGGTCACACTATGGGGCCTGTACTGTAAGAGGGGTCACACTATGGGGTCTGTACTGTAAGAGGGGGTCACACTATGGAGTCTGTACTGTAAGAGGGGTCACACTATGGGGTCTATACTGTAAGAGGGGGTCACACTATGGGGTCTATACTGTAAGAGGGGGTCACACTATGGGGTCTGTACTGTAAGAGGGGGTCACACTATGGGGTCTATACTGTAAGAGGGGGTCACACTATGGGGTCTATACTGTAAGATGGGGGTCACACTATGGGGTCTATACTGTAAGATGGGGGTCACACTATGGGGTCTATACTGTAAGAGGGGGTCACACTATGGGGTCTATACTGTAAGAGGGGGTCACACTATGGGGTCTATACTGTAAGAGGGGGTCACACTATGGGGTCTATACTGTAAGAGGGGGTCACACTATGGGGTCTGTACTGTAAGAGGGGTCACACTATGGGGTCTATACTGTAAGACGGATCACACTATGGAGTTTATACTGTAATTAAGTTTCAGTTATTTCTTCCTCTTCTTTGCAGTGTGAATTCCCTCCTATAAGTCCTGGACTTTTTAGCAGTCTCTCCCCTCCCCCACATCAGGTTGGTGGTGATGAAGAGCAGAGATCTTTGAGCTTGATGACTGATCGGAAGCTGTGGCCCCCAGGGGCCCCTCTGGGGTAATTACCTGCCGCTCTCTATGTGGGACTGTGAGGTCTTTATCTCGCTAGATCACCATTTATTGATCTGGGGGCCACATGGGGCCCCATTGTGCTGCATATTGCAGCCTTCTCAGTGCAGAGGTTCTGGTGCAGTGTCTTATGTGTTACCCGTTATGGACATCCAGTGTGGACCACCATTCTAGCCTCCCTGGGGTCCTCCCTGACAGCACATGGGACCTGAACAGGGGGACCCAATGGTTGTGGGAAGTTTGATCTGTAATAAGTCCTTGCCCTGTCAGTGTACGAGGGGCTCGGGGGTCTCGCTGCACATCTGGATTACACCGTGGAGTTTATGCTGTGGGGTCACGGTGTAACCTGAGCTGCTGCGCTATTTATAGTTGGAGGTGATGGAGGGTCAAACACAAGTATAAATGCGGGGGTCGTGTATATGAGGGTTTGTTACAATGTAACAGCATTTCTCCTCTTCTCCCTTCTGAGTGTCAGTCTGCTCTGCGCTCCTTTAAGCAGATTGTCCCTATACCCTGGGGCAAGGCTGCAGTACCAGACACACCCTGTGCACTGTGGTGGCGCCATGCTGTTCCTGCTCTCTGATCGGTGCGCAGCCCTTGCTCAGGTGGCATGGAGGCGTCCAGGACTCTTAATGGTGACAGGACCACCAGGGCCACAGCGCCCCCTCCTACACTGGCTCAGTAGAGAGTATCCCCTGTGCTTTGATACGCTGTCTTACTATAAATCCTTGGGCTTTGATACATTGGGGGTCATTTACTAAGAGCCCGAATTGCGTTTTTCCGTCGGGTTACCCGAATTTTACTGTTTTGCTCCGATTTTCCCTGAATTGCCCCGGGTTTTTGGCACACGCGATCGGATTTTTTGCGCATCAGCGCCGGCGTTCACGCGATGGAAATCAGGGGGCGTGGCCGTAAGAAAACCTGATGGATTCGGAAAAACCGGCGTACTTTTTAAAAAAAAAAAAGTGTCGCTTGACTTTCGCTTACCTGCACCCACGATAGCTTGGTGAACACCGACGGACTTCAGCGCAGCAGCGACACCTGGTGGACATCGGCCGCACTACCTTAGTGAATCGCCAGAAGACCCGAATCTTCCACAGAGAACGCGCCGCTGGATTGCGAATGGACCGGGTAAGTAAATCTGCCCCAATGTCTTATAAGACACTGGCTCACATTTACTAAGAGCAGTGCAATGTGTACTATGTGCAGGGGCTGTGTACTATGTGCAGGGGCTGTGTACTATGTGCAGGGGCTGTGTACTATGTGCAGGGGATGTGTACTATGTGCAGGGGATGTGTACTATGTGCAGGGGGTGTGTACTATGTGCAGGGGGGTGTACTATGTGCAGGGTGTGTACTATGTACAGGGGGTGAGTACTATGTGCATGGTGTGTACTATGTGCAGGGGATGTGTACTATGTGTAGGGGGTGTGTACTATGTGTAGGGGGTGTGTACTATGTGCAGGGGGTGTGTACTATGTGCAGGGGCTGTGTACTATGTGAAGGGGGTGTGTACTATGTGCAGGGGCTGTGTACTATGTGCAGGGGCTGTGTACTATGTGCAGGGGCTGTGTACTATGTGCAGGGGCTGTGTACTATGTGCAGGGGCTGTGTACTATGTGCAGGGGCTGTGTACTATGTGCAGGGGCTGTGTACTATGTGCAGCAGGGGTTGTACTATGTGCAGCAGGGGTTGTACTATGTGCAGCAGGGGTTGTACTATGTGCAGGATGTACTATGAGCAGGGGGTGTGTACTATGTGCAGGATGTACTATGAGCAGGGGGTGTGTGCTATGTGCAGTGTCCTGTGTACTATATGCAGGGGGTGTACTATGTGCAGTGTGTACTATGTGCAGGGGGTGTACTATGTACTATGTGCAGGGGGTGTACTATGTGCAGGATGTGCACTATGTGCAGGATGTGCTATGTGCAAGGGGTGTGTACTATGTGCAGGGTGTGTGTACTATGTGCAGGATGTACTATGAGCAGGGGGTGTATACTATGTGCAGGGGGTGTATACTATGTGCAGGTGGTGTATACTATGTGCAGGGGGTGTGCACTATGTGCAGGGGGTGTGTACTTTGTGCAGGGGGTGTACTATGTGCAGGGGGTGTGTACTATGTGCAGGATGTACTATGAGCAGGGGGTGTATACTATGTGCAGGGGGTGTACTATGTGCAGGGGGTGTACTATGTGCAGGGGGGTGTACTATGTGCAGGGTGGGTGTATTATGTGCAGGGGGTGTGCACTATGTGCAGGGGGTGTGCACTATGTGCAGGGGGTGTGTACTATGTGCAGGGTGGGTGTACTATGTGCAGGGGGTGTGTATTATGTGCAGGGGATGTGTACTATGTGCAGGGGATGTGTACTATGTGCAGGGGGGTGTACTATGTGCAGGGGCTGTGTACTATGTGCAGGGGGTGTGCACTATGTGCAGGGGGTGTGCACTATGTGCAGGGGGTGTGCACTATGTGCAGGGGGTGTGTACTATGTGCAGGGGGTGTGTGCAGTATCAGATCCGGGCTTTTGCATTAATCTGGCTCTGCCTGCACCACTTTTTTTTGGTACATCATGGGGCGTGCAACACACTTCTGTTGGATTGAGCACCGGACGCCCCCCTTAGAGCAGGATTTAGGGTGATGGCACACATGGCGTTTTGAACGCGTTTTTGCCCCATTTATAAGAAGTCCGTCAAAAAATGCATGCGTTTTTGACCTATTTCAATTAAGATAATTGGTCAAACCTGTCAAAAACGAATGCGTTTTTGGACGGACTGCTTAAAAACGCCCCAAAACCGGGTTCAAAGCGCCACGTGTGCCATCCCCCTTGGTGTCATGTGAAGATTAGTGCAGCCGCGCCACTTGTACGAGTTTACATGAGAAAGAACCTGCAGAGTCCAGCAGAAAACTGGCGCAGGGGCTTTAGTAAATGTGCCGCAGTATATGGGATCCTTGGGGCGCAGCGGGTTTATTACAGGTCGCTGATGCTCTATGTTGTCCTTTCTCGCTCGTCTCTTTCACCCGTCACGTGTCGGTCGTTGGTGTCTTAATGCGGTTGCCATTGGTTACCACGCACGAGCCTCAATTCCCGATGTTATTAAATCATCTTGGTCGCTGCCGCCAGGACCCGGGGTGTTTGTGTTCCCGAAAAGCTGCCTCCTATTTTGGCTTCTTCCTTCTCTCCCCTGTTAACCCCTCACCCCCTGCGCGCGCTCCCTTGACGGCTCATTATCGGACGTGGCTCCGCTCGCAGACAGTGAGGGGTTAATCCTGGCGAGTGAAACTCAGGAACGTGTAAAGATAAAATATACGGCGCGGCCTGCAAGCTTGCATATTTCTCCTCGCGCTGCGTAGCGGCATTTTTATGTGCGTGTTTTGGCCCCCGGGACTTGTGAAAAACTTTGGATTGTGGAGTCCTGGCAGCGGAGGGCGCGGCGCTCGCCAGCGGCCATTAATCATCCGGCAGAGGTTACGTGAAGGGTGCGCTCTGTGTACAGATGTGCGCTGCCGCTCCAGCGCTGCCGCCATTTATCTGCCGCCATCTTATTTATCGCCTATTACCGCCGACGCTCACAAATATATATACGGTTTAGTGGGACGCAGAAGAAATCGAAACTAAATATATGGCGGGATGCGGTTATTTACTGGCGCTGCGGATTCTGGAGAGGGTCGTAAAACACGGACGTAAACGCCGACGCCGCTACGGGAAACATTCACCCAAAATTTGGGTTGTGAGATGTTCATCATTATGGAGGCGCAGAGAGGACAGACACCACATACAATACAGTCACAACCAGAGCTGCACCCTAAACCCAGTCACAACCGGAGCTGCAGTCACTGGTCTGCCTTTATGTCTTATACTCTAGTCCCACCCAGAGCTGCAGTCACTTGTCTGCCTTTTATGTCTTATACTCTAGTCACATAAAGAGCTGCAGCCACTGTTATGCCTTTATGTCTTATACTCTAGTCACAACCAGAGCTGCGCCCTAAACCCAGTCACAACCAGAGCTGCAGCCACTGGTCTTCCTTTATGTCTTATACTCTAGTCACTAACAGAGCTGCTGTGACTGTTCTGCCTTTATGTCTTATACTCTAGTCACAACCAGAGCTGCTGTGACTCTTTTGCCTTTATGTCTTATACTCTAGTCACAACCAGAGCTGCAGCCACCGGTCTTCCTTTATGAATTATACTCTAGTCACATACAGAGCTGCCGTGACTGCTCTTCCTTTACGTCTTATACTCTAGTCACATACAGAGCTGCCGTGACTGCTCTTCCTTTACGTCTTATACTCTAGTCACATCCAGAGCTGCCGTGACTGCTCTTCCTTTACGTCTTATACTCTAGTCACATCCAGAGCTGGCGGGGCACTCATGCTGCTAGATTAGATTTTGCATCCAAGCTGCATTCACAGTGCTGATGTGTCTCGTTTGACCTCTTTTCACATCCAGAGCTGCAGCGAGCCCTCTTCTCCTGCGTGATTCCTCCCTTTGTATCAGATTTCTCCCTTTGCCAGTGACGAGCGTCCGGGTGCCGAATCCACGGCCAAAATCCATGATTCCTGAGTGATTGTTTTTAATGTGCTGCTGCCAGGAAAAGAAATGTTCTATGAAAAACCAATTAACCTCTTATTAATTATCGCATCTAACGAAGGGGAGGAGGCCGCAGCACGAGACGATAAAGAAGCGACACCTCACCGCGCCCGAATAATGTAACCGTACATCATTATGGCGACCATTGTGCAGAACAGTAACAGCAGGACTGTGGAACATAGATTACTGTGTTTCCTCACACTGCTGTGCTCTGTGCTCTCTGCAGCCTGTGTTGTGTATTGTCCTGGAGAGATGTGTAATCGGACCTCACACTGCTGTGCTCTGTGCTCTCTGCAGCCAGTGTTATGTGTTGTCCCTGGAGAGATGTGTAATCAGACCTCACACTGCTGTGCTCTGTGCCCTCTGCAGCCAGTGTTATGTATTGTCCCTGGAGAGATGTGTAATCAGACCTCACACTGCTGTGCTCTGTGCTCTCTGCAGCCTGTGTTGTGTATTGTCCTGGAGAGATGTGTAATCGGACCTCACACTGCTGTGCTCTGTGCTCTCTGCAGCCAGTGTTATGTGTTGTCCCTGGAGAGATGTGTAATCAGACCTCACACTGCTGTGCTCTGTGCTCTCTGCAGCCAGTGTTATGTATTGTCCTGGAGAGATGTGTAATCAGACCTCACACTGCTGTGCTCTGTGCTCTCTGCAGCCATTGTTATGTATTGTCTCTGGGTAGATGTGTAATCAGTCCTCACACTGCTGTGCTCTGTGCTCTCTGCAGTCAGTGTTATGTATTGTCCCTGGAGAGATGTGTAATCAGACCTCACACTGCTGTGCTCTCTGCAGCCAGCGTTATGTATTGTCCTGGAGAGATGTGTAATCAGACCTCACACTGCTGTGCTCTGTGCTCTCTGCAGTCAGTGTTATGTATTGTCCCTGGAGAGATGTGTAATCAGACCTCACACTGCTGTGCTCTGTGCTCTCTGTAGCCAGTGTTATGTTTTGTCTTTAGAGGCATGTGTTATCAGTAAGGGACTGTGAACAAATGAAATATAGAGAGCACAGAGCACAGCAGTGTGAGGTCTGATGGCACATCTCTGGCTGCAGTCGGCGGGGTCACACCTTTTTAAAAGGAACACCCTTACAGCTGATAGTTTGTTACAGTAAAGTAAAACCAGCAGCTGGGATGCCTCCTGTTTCGGTAGGTTGTTACATTGTATCCTCTGCAGTCTCCTCTTTGTATATCCTCCATATCCTTCCCCAGGATAACCCTGCGACGCCTGTATGCACTTTTTAAGTGTTTTAAAGGGTGCAGTCACGTGATGCGTTTTCATTGCGTTATGAAACGCATTAGATATCCCTGGTCATGTGATGTCACACAGGTGCACGGCTTGTTATATCCCTGGTCATGTGATGTCACACAGGTGCACAGCTTGTTATATCCCTGGTCATGTGATGTCACACAGGTGCACGGCTCGTTCTACATCCCTGGTCATGTGATGTCACACAGGTGCACGGCTCGTTATATCCCTGGTCATGTGATGTCACACAGGTGCACGGCTCATTATATCACTGGTCATGTGGTGTCACACAGGTGCATAGCCGGTTATGTCCCTGGTCATGTGATGTCACACAGGTGCATGGCTCGTTATATCCCTGGTCATGTGATGTCACACAGGTGCACGGCTCATTATATCACTGGTCATGTGGTGTCACACAGGTGCATAGCCGGTTATGTCCCTGGTCATGTGATGTCACACAGGTGCATGGCTCGTTATATCCCTGGTCATCTGATGTCACACAGGTGCACGGCTCATTATATCACTGGTCATGTGGTGTCACACAGGTGCATAGCCGGTTATGTCCCTGGTCATGTGATGTCACACAGGTGCATGGCTCATTATATCACTGGTCATGTGGTGTCACACAGGTGCATAGCCGGTTATGTCCCTGGTCATGTGATGTCACACAGGTGCACGTCTCGTTATATCCCTGGTCATGTGATGTCACACAGGTGCACGTCTCGTTATATCCCTGGTCATGTGATGTCACACAGGTGCACGTCTCGTTATATCCCTGGTCATGTGATGTCACACAGGGACAGGGATGCGTGGGAAGCCCTCCACCTTCTCTTTATCTACCTCCTACCCCTGTGACCTGTTATATGGACCGTGATCTGACATCAGACTGGTCTTTACTTGTATGTGTCTGGACAGATTGTTCTTAGGACTTGTGTGTGTGATTTCTCTCTGCGTGGTTCCTGCTCCTATCTTGGAGCTGGTGTAGAGTTCCATATATACTTACATGTTATTTACCTGGAGGGGTAGTTGTATATACACTTGTCTATAGAGAAGGTGTGTCGCCAAACCCAGCCAATCCAACTAGTTGTTGGTCATATGTACTGCTGTGCATTTTTTCAGTGTTTTTAACATGTTTATGAATTTTGTGTCAGGTTAACCAAATTGCTGTTATTTTTCAAATAAAGTATCATTTGTTTTGTATATCATTTGTCGCCTTATTGACACACACTCTCTTCTTGTGGTATAGGTATTCATTGTCAGTGTGTCTGCAAATTTTTTTTTCCGCATTTGTACAGGTGTACGGCACATTATCCCTGGTATTGTGATGTCACACAGGTGCACGTCTCGTTATATCCCTGGTATTGTGATGTCACACAGGTGCACGTCTCGTTATATCCCTGGTAATGGGATGTCACACAGGTGCACGTCTCGTTATATCCCTGGTAATGGGATGTCACACAGGTGCACGTCTCGTTATATCCCTGGTAATGGGATGTCACACAGGTGCACGTCTCGTTATATCCCTGGTAATGGGATGTCACACAGGTGCACGTCTCGTTATATCCCTGGTAATGGGATGTCACACAGGTGCACGTCTCGTTATATCCCTGGTCATGGGATGTCACACAGGTGCACTTCTCGTTATATCCCTGGTCATGGGATGTCACACAAGTGCACGTCTCGTTATATCCCTGGTCATGTGATGTCACACAGGCGCACGTCTCGTTATATCCCTGGTCATGTGATGTCACACAGGCGCACGTCTCGTTATATCCCTGGTCATGTGATGTCACACAGGCGCACGTCTCGTTATATCCCTGGTCATGTGATGTCACACAGGCGCACGTCTCGTTATATCCCTGGTCATGTGATGTCACACAGGCGCATGTCTCGTTATATCTCTGGTCATGTGATGTCACACAGGTGCACGTCTCGTTATATCTCTTGTCATGTGGCATCACACAGGTGCACGGCTCATTATGTCCCTGGTCAGGTGATGTCACACAGGTGCATGGCTCGTTATATCCTTGGTCATGTGATGTCACACAGGTGCATGGCACGTTATATCCCTGGTCTTGTGATGTCACACAGGTGAATGGTTTGTTATATCCCCGGTCATGTGATGTCACACAGGTGCACAGCTCATTATATCACAGAGAGTAATCGGAGGTGTGTGTTATAATGCAGGCATGCACCTGTATGACATCTCATGACCAGGCACTGGTGTTTATCCGCAGGAAGTAAACATTGAAGCTTCCTGTAGAAAGACAGCAAGCAGAGATCTAGAAAACCCTAAAGGGATACAGAAAGTTTATTGGAAACTTGTATAACTTTTCATTACAGAACCAACAATCTTTGCTGAAATTGGACAATCCCTTTAAGATCAGTGAGATGTCAGGGAGGTGGGATCCTTCCGCAGCGCGGTGTCACCTCCATCCTGAAATATTTATGACCCCGCAGTCAGGAGTCAATTAATTGGTGGATTTTGTGTGTCAGTAAATGGGGGCAATCTCCCGGCGTCAGCAGGAAGGGACGTGTCACCGCGAAAATGGAAAGTGCGCAAATCACGGCAGCGGCTTCTATCCCGTCAAGCACGTCCTGCGTTAGAAAGCGCGGCGGAGAGATGGCGGACGTCCGTGACGAGAACCATTAGCCTGATTTACTGACGCACTCACGGCTGATGAAATGTGTGGGTTGTCATGCGGAGTAACTAACCGCCAGAAAAACAACTCCACAGAAGTTCATCACCAGCCTCTTAACCCTTTGCCGCGGTGACGGCGCCACTTCACAAGGAGTTAATAAAAGCAGAAGCCACTGATTTATCTGCGTTTGGCAGCGCCCGCATCTCAGACGCCAACACATCTCCGCCTGGATCTGCAGCCGGACAGAGAAGCAGGCAAGCATGGGGTGACATCACCCCACGTAGAGTTTCCTCACTACGCTCCAACCCACCTTCTATACAGGTAACCACACTCAGAACCCACCTTCCATACAGGTTCCCACACCACGCTCCACCACCCATCTACTATACATGTTCCCACACCACGCACCACAACTCACCTACTATACATGTTCCCACACCACGCTCCACAACCCATCTCTTATACAGGTTCCCACACCACGCTCCACCACCCATCTACTATACATGTTCCCACACCACGCACCACAACCCATCTACTATACATGTTCCCACACCACGCTCCACAACCCATCTACTATACATGTTCCCACACCACGCTTCACAACTCACCTACTATACATGTTCCCACACCACGCTCCACAACCCATCTCTTATACATGTTCCCACACCACGCTTCACAACCCATCTACTATACATGTTCCCACACCACGCTTCACAACTCACCTACTATACATGTTCCCACACCACGCTCCACAACCCATCTACTATACAACCACACCTGTAACCACACATAACTCACCTACCATACAGGTTCTTATTCTGCACTCCACCATCCACCTGCCATACAGGTTCCCACACCATGCTCCATAACTCACACGCAATATATAGTTCATGTTCCCGCTCCACAATCTACCTGTAAAGAGGTGCCCACACTGCGCTCCACAACATACTTGCAATACAGGTTTCCACACCGTGCTCCACAACCGTGCTCCACAACTCAATTGCCAAACATGTGCCCACATTACGCTCCACAACCCACCTTCTATACAGTATAGGTTTCCACACCATGCTCCATAACCCACCTTCCATATAGTACAGGTTCCCACACCTTGCTCCACAACCCATCTGCCATACAGGTTCCCTCAATGTGCACCACAACCCACCTTCTATACAGTACAGATTTCGACCCAATGTTCCACAACCCACCTTCCATATAGTACAGGTTCCCACACCACGCTCCACAACCCACCTTCCATACAGTTTCCCGCACCACAACCCACATTCTATGCAGTATAGGTTTCCACACCCCATGCTCCACAACCCACCTTCCATACAGTACAGGTTTCCACACCACACTACATTAACCCACCTTCCATATAGTACAGGTTCCCACACCATGCTCCACAACCACCTTCCATATAGTACAGGTTCCCACACCGCGCTCCATAACCACCTTCCATATGGTACAGGTTTCCAAACCACGCTCCACAACCCACCTTCCATATAGTACAGGTTCCCACACCACGCTCTACAACAAACCCCCTCACCGTGCTCCCCAACCACCTTCCATACAGTACAGGTTTCCACGCCACGGTCCACAACCCACCTTCCATACGGTAAAGGTTCCCACACCGCGCTCCACGACCCACCCTCCATATAGTACAGGTTCCTACACCACGCTCCACAACCCACCTTCCAAATAGTACAGGTTCCCACACCTCGCTCCACAACCCACCTTCTATACAGTACAGGTTTCCACACCACGCTCCACAACCCATCCTCCATATAGTACCGGTTCCCACACCTCGCTCCACAACCCACCTTCTATACTGGTAACTGCACTGTGCTTCACAACCCACTTGCCATCCATGTTTTCACATTGGTCTCGACAACCCACCTTCCATACAGGAGTATGTCCAGGAACCAGAAGGCGCAGGATGAGCAAGTGTCCCTTATAAGTTGTGATGACACTGTGTCTGTAGCTGATATTTAGCAGCTTGTATCCAGCGCTGGCGCAGAAGTCGCCGGTCCCAACGCACCTCCTGGCATTTGTCTTCTGTCACCTCCAGCAGATTAGATTTTCCCAGAAATGATGAGAACGACCTGAAGTGTTTCCACACCATGACCCCGAACACCAAAATGCAGAGACGCCCCCGGCCGACCCCCCGATCCTGCCACCACTGCTGCAGTCACAGAGAATTGTCTAGACTGGATTTAACTGTACCAAACCATCAGCGGAGAGCCGGACTAACCATCCACTGATTTGCTACAATGTATCAGTCTGGAGTCCAGGAGGCTCATGCATTGTCTCACCTCTAGACACCACTGTAACAGATCTTCAGCTGAGAGCAGAACTAGCTATGATGTGAATGTGAACAAAGTTTTCTTATTCACGAGAACCTAAAGCACTGCTCAGCCTAATCCTCCTGATTCACATATAGAATGCCAGAACTTATAAAAGCAGAACAGGGCAGTAACTGTGGGATGAGTCAATTGGGGTTCCCCTTGTAGGACACTTGGGGGCGCAGTCTAGTAAATAGTGGGGTACGGTCAGTGGGCATTCAGATCAGGGTTTCTGGGAAAGCTGGGTGGCTCGGTGTCCGCCTGTCACAGTTTGGGCTTGGGGGACCTGCATTAGTCGCTTCCATTTATTGGTCCTTCTCAGGTTTAACCCTTCCTGTGCTCCTATCATAGGTTCATTACTCTCGCACCAACGTCCATTCTCCGGGACGGAAAGGGTCAATGTCGGGCGGTCAGGGGTAGCCGCTAATCATGGCGCTGACCCGAAAGACTTTGATAATCCGTTTTATTGGGTCGCAGCGGGCGCGTTGGTCATTGCGGCTAATTCTTCATTTACTGCTGGGCTTTTGTTTGGGGTGGACTATGGACTGGCAGCGGCCTCTAATCCCCCCACACCCCTCCCCCGCTTTGGCTCTGTTCACACTGCGCGTTCATCCGACAGAGCCGCAGAATAATTATATAGAATTACCGTGTATCCACCGCTGGAGGAATCGGAAATAACTGCACATCAATCCACATAGCATCGCCAGAAAACGGAAAGCAAAATGTTACACAGCGATTAATATCGGGATCACCGGCCCTTTAAGAGGTGATCTCCTCCATGGAGAATAATAATCATAAGAGCAAAACAAGAGCGCGAGGCCTGCGCCAGGGAGTACGGGGGATGGCGGTGTCCCACGGGCGCCCATCTGTTCCTGGAGCCTCCCATGCCATCGCACTCTGTGTGCACAGGATGTGCTTATCCGTGGTGATACAGCGTGATACCATGTATCCCATCTGCTGCCCTGTGACAAGACCTCAGTACCTGCGCCTGGATACATGGTATCACACTGTATCACCACGTATCACACCTCAGCAGCTGCGCTTAGATACATTTTATCATGATGTATCACCATCTCCCCTCTTGTATTTCTGTAATATACGTAGTATATATATAATATTGCTACATGGTGCCATGTGATACCGCCATACATAAACATAATGGGGCTCATTTACTAAGGGTCGCGGTCAGCACTTTAGTCGGACTGTGCACCTTTTTCAGGGATTACACGGCTTGTACAGGTGTAAGAAGTGTCTGTGCTGGGATTGTGTCGCACTTGACCCTGTTGACCAAGAGAAAGAAATGGTGGTCGTGCCGTCGGACAATCCGATTGATTCGGACTGAGCGCGGGATTTAACTTTCAAATTGTGCCCTGCAGTGCACACATAGTACTGCCCTGTGGTGCACACATAGTACTGCCCTGTGGTGCACACATAGTACTGCCCTGTGGTGCACACATAGTACTGCCCTGTGGTGCACACATAGTACTGCCCTGTGGTGCACACATAGTACTGCCCTGTGGTGCACATATAGTACTGCCCTGTGGTGCACACATAGTACTGCCCTGTGGTGCACACATAGTACTGCCCTGTGGAGCACACATAGTACTGCCCTGTGGTGCACACATAGTACTGCCCTGTGGTGCACACATAGTACTGCCCTGTGGTGCACACATAGTACTGCCCTGTGGTGCACACATAGTACTGCCCTGTGGTGCACACATAGTACTGCCCTGTGGTGCACACATAGTACTGCCCTGTGGTGCACATATAGTACTGCCCTGTGGAGCACACATAGTACTGCCCTGTGGAGCACACATAGTACTGCCCTGTGGTGCACACATAGTACTGCCCTGTGGTGCACACATAGTACTGCCCTGTGGTGCACACATAGTACTGCCCTGTGGTGCACACATAGTACTGTTTGTTTGGAGGCTTTCAGGTGGAGTTCCCCTTTAAGTTGTCCCGGGCTCGTTTTGTATGGATGAATCACCAGTCATAGAAGCCGCACATCAAGAGAATCACTGGAAATACTGAAAATTCAGCGCTCTGGAAAATGTCTATTATTGGAGAACAGGAGATGATGGGAACGGCGCGGAGTTCGTTTCTTGTCAGAGGCACTGGAGCATTTTATTTTACCTATTTGCCTTTTTTTTCTGTTTATTTATCTGTAGATAAAATGAGAATAACCCGACCACAGGAGGCGACCAGAACTACCATAAAGGGGAAATGCACCAGCAGAATAGTGAGTGCAGCTCTGGAGTATAACACAGGATGTAACTCAGGACCAGTACAGGATAAGTAATGTCATGTATGTACACAGTGACTGCACCAGCAGCAGAATAGTGAGTGCAGCTCTGGGGTATAATACAGGATGTAACTCAGGATCAGTACAGGATAAGTAATGTCATGTATGTACAGTGACTGCACCAGCAGCAGAATAGTGAGTGCAGCTCTGGGGTATAATACAGGATGTAACTCAGGATCAGTACAGGATAAGTAATATCATGTATGTACAGTGACTGCACCAGCAGCAGAATAGTGAGTGCAGCTCTGGAGTATAATACAGGATGTAACTCAGGATCAGTACAGGATAAGTAATGTCATGTATGTACACAGTGACTGCACCAGCAGAATAGTGAGTGCAGCTCTGGGGTATAATACAGGATGTAACTCAGGATCAGTACAGGATAAGTAATGTCATGTATGTACATAGTGACTGCAACAGCAGCAGAATAGTGAGTGCAGCTCTGGAGTATAATACAGGATGTAGTCTGGGCCGCTCATTGTTTTTTATGGCTGTGGTTTCCTCTGTTGTCTTGTGGTCGGAGGACACGTCGCTGTATAATGTAGTGTTGAGTCTTTCATCCTCCCGGCACAGATTCGGCTCTTCACCCGCAGGTGTTTGATCTGTACAAGGAGCGGGGGCTGAGGAGCGCTCTGTGGCGGCCGGGGGGTCGGATCAATCAGGTTCTTGCAGTCTTTATAGAATTAATCTGCGCTCGGCTTCTCGTAATATTTTTAGAAAACAAAGACTTGTCCCAATGCTCCGAGGTAATTTCTCCTCTCAGTGAATTCTGTAATTTGGATCTGAACCTTCCTCTCGCAGGGATTCACCTCGCAGGTTTAGTTACTGCTCAGTTTGCCGGGCGCAAACCGGAGAAAATGCGAGAAAAAAACAAGGTGTAATCGCCCAGAGGGACGGAAGCTGTGATAGAAAGTAATAGAGAGAAGAGGAACATGTGAGAAGTCCTTGGGTTCTGCTTCATCAGTTAGTTCTGGACCACATTTCCCAGGATATTCTGTATATGGCTGATCGGTGCTGTGAGATCCGGGTGTATGTCCGTCCCCATGGCGGTGCCACCAATGCCAGTAGTAGGACTACCGCTTACAGGAAAGGCCAACTGTAGTAATCTGCATTTTGTGCATAGAACATCAGGTAAGGTGTCTGATCCGTCATTCCGGCCTCTCCCATGTTGGTTTTGGCGGCGTTGATGGAGGTGAACCCGTACACAGCCTCCGCCATTGTCCTGTGTGACCATCAGAGTCCTGGTCATGGCGGTGCGTTAGTGGGGTCTCAGATCTCCCCCATTGTCCTGTGTGACCATCACAGTCCAGATCCTGGCGGTGCATTATTGGGGGCTCAGATCTCCCCCATTGTCCTGTGTGGACAGCACAGTCCAGATCCTGTTGGTGCGTTAGTGGGGTCTCAGGTCTCCCCCATTGTCCTGCGTGACCATCACAGTTCAGGTCCTGGCGGTGCATTATTGGGGGCTCAGATCTCCCCCATTGTCCTGTGTTACCATCACAGTCCAGATCCTGGCGGTGCGTTAGTGGGGTCTCAGATCTCCCCCATTGTGCTGCGTGACCATCACAGTTCAGGTCCTGTTGGTGCGTTAGTGGGGTCTCAGATCTCCCCCATTGTCCTGTGTGATGGATTATGGTTCCGTGTGGTTGGCTGGAGATAATTAGGATGGATTTGGGTTTGATCTTCCGTCCTCTGGAGACTGGGAGCGATGGAACTTCATGTATTTAACACGAAACCTCTAAACTATCTCTCTCCCCATCGTGACGTGTGATCCCAGGGATGAGACCCCTCTGAAGTGACTGATATTCACTGACTGCAATCAGAGAATGTGAAACACGGAGAACTGTCGCCATTCATGTCTTGGCGTCTCCGGGATTAGCAGCGCTAAACTCTATTATTAATATCTCTGATTCCATTCAGTGAATAGGAATAATCCGGAGCAGGATCTGTAGCTACGACTGGGGTTTGCTACAATGTATCAGTGCAGCAGGACAATCTCTTCAGTTCTGCCCCGATACATTGTATCAGTCTGGAGTCCGGGATTATCCCACGGAGGATTCTCTAGACTGGATGCAATTGTAACAAACCCTCAGCGTCTACGTGTCTTTCTTGTTCTGGACGATCCCTTTAAGCTTCACATAATACCTACCCCCTCTAGTGATCAGGGCTCAGCGGTAGTTGAAGGGTTAATTCTCATCAGCTCCGAATCAATTGTCTCCGAGTTTAGAAGAAAACAAACACTTTGATTTTCTTTGTTAATTTTGCGCCGGCGGCGTCTTCGGATAACATAAAAACCTTGTTAATCAGAAGTTCTGCTTTTATCCGCGCTCGTGGCTCCCGGCGGCGTTGTGGCATCTCGCAGCAGATGTGCGCTCTCCATATATCACCGCACAAAACGTGTGTGGACGACGCCCTAGAAAGTGCGCAGACAGATGTCAGCGCAGGTCGTGCACAGGACATGGCGGGTCAGGACGTGCGTGGATCCGTGAATGTGCAGCGCTCTTTTATCCGATGATTATGACCATCTGCCCTCCGTCGCCGCCGCTGGGATTTATCCTCCTGTTTTCTGCTCATTTTGGCGTAAGTTCTGGTGGCGGGGGAGGGGCAGGACGCTCCGTACATCCTCCCTAATTAATAGAGAATAATTTGTAGCGGCTGTTATATTGTAATTCATCCGAAATCTATGGGGATCTAGGGAAGGAATACGACTGCCTGAACGGATTGTACCCGGGGGAGATGAGCGGTGACTGAGCGGCCGCTGCTCCCCCTGACTCGCCTGTTACTAGCTTCATGTATTTATATGTTCTCTTGGCCTCTTACACTTCACTTTGTGTCTAGTAATAGTTTGGGGGTTGGGGGGGGGGGGATAATGTGCTCTAAATAGTGTCTGGATATAGAAGCCCTAGCAGCACCTTAAGGGGGTCCAGCGCGGTCCATCTCCCCCCCCCCCCCCTCAGTACTGGGACCTTCTCTGGATTTTCTTTAGTGTAGTCAGATCCCCCATTCTTAGTACAATGGTCTATTCCAGAGCTCTCTCCGCTGGTCATTATGGGGCAAACCACTGTACATAGACGATGGGGAGAGGGGGTCTGACTACACTACTCACTTTAGAGATGTTACTGTAGGAGTCCCTGGACCCCAGGTACCACAGAACCAGGGGCTACTTCTTTAGGTTAGTACATTTTAGGACAGCCCAGCATAGTGGGGTATCCTAATGCCTGGGGGGTCCTCCTGCACGCTCGGCCTCTCTTTGGTCCCTTTGCCCCCCTTCTTGGATGCTTGTCTCTCCCTCATTGTTTCTGACCTGAATTCCCTGCTCTTTGACTGGATGCGGCTCAGATTTGAATGATAAAGGGATCGGGCCGGGGGCTGTCCCCACAAGAGGGGCACCGAGAATTTTTTTAGATTTTTTTTCATGCAAATCCCTCATCTTGTGATTATCCTCATCACGGCATTAAATCCCAAATCATCTGAGTCCCCCCTCCCCGATCCTCCATCAGTGAATTCCCAACAACAGAGACAGGTCACATTCCTTAGGTGAATAGACAAGGGGGCGTCACCCAGCTTTCCACAGACCCTCAATGAACTCTGGATTGTTACATCCCTTGCACCTACTGCTTTACTGTAGAGCGGAGGTTCATGAACCAGGAGGCCCAGTATGAACATTTCATGTGACTCTCTATAATCTGTGTACAATGTATCATATGTCAGACCCATTAACCCTTTATAAACTCGGCAGCAGAACTGTGGGATTGTAGAAACAAGAGAATTCTCCATAGGGAATTGTCCGATAGAAAGCACAAGTTTCCCAGAATGTATCAGACCAAACCCAAAATAAGCAGCCGGGGATCGTGGGAAAAGGGAACGAGAGACAAATCATGGAATTTATAATGGAAGTTTACAGGGAGGCACAGACTGACCATACAGCCCACTGCTATAACCTGGGCATAACCCATATATACATATGTCACACATCTCTGTATATAGTGATACAGAGCTTGCTGCAGCCGGTATAACCTGGGGATCTCCTGTATATAATGATATATGTACAGCCGGTATAACCTGGGGATCTCCTGTATATAATGATATATGTACAGCCGGTATAACCTGGGGATCTCCTGTATATAATGATATATGTACAGCCGGTATAACCTGGGGATCCCCTGTATATAATGATATATGTACAGCTGGTATAACCTGGGGATCTCCTGTATATAATGATATATGTACAGCCGGTATAACCTGGGGATCTCCTGTATATAATGATATATATACAGCCGGTATAACCTGGGGATCTCCTGTATATAATGATATATGTACAGCTGGTATAACCTGGGGATCTCCTGTATATAATGATATATGTACAGCTGGTATAACCTGGGGATCTCCTGTATATAATGATACATGTACAGCTGGTATAACCTGGGGATCTCCTGTATATAATGATATATGTACAGCTGGTATAACCTGGGGATCTCCTGTACATAATGATATATGTACAGCTGGTATAACCTGGGATCTCCTGTATATAATGATATATGTACAGCTGGTATAACCTGGGGATCTCCTGTATATAATGATATATGTACAGCCGGTATAACCTGGGGATCTCCTGTATATAATGATATATGTACAGCCGGTATAACCTGGGGATCTCCTGTATATAATGATATATGTACAGCCGGTATAACCTGGGGATCCCCTGTATATAATGATATATATACAGCCGGTATAACCTGGGGATCTCCTGTATATAATGATATATGTACAGCCGGTATAACCTGGGGATCTCCTGTATATAATGATATATGTACAGCTGGTATAACCTGGGGATCTCCTGTATATAATTATATATGTACAGCTGGTATAACCTGGGGATCTCCTGTATATAATGATATATGTACAGCCGGTATAACCTGGGGATCTCCTGTATATAATGATATATGTACAGCCGGTATAACCTGGGGATCCCCTGTATATAATGATATATATACAGCCGGTATAACCTGGGGATCTCCTGTATATAATGATATATGTACAGCCGGTATAACCTGGGGATCTCCTGTATATAATGATATATGTACAGCTGGTATAACCTGGGGATCTCCTGTATATAATGATATATGTACAGCTGGTATAACCTGGGGATCTCCTGTATATAATGATATATGTACAGCCGGTATAACCTGGGGATCTCCTGTATATAATGATATATGTACAGCCGGTATAACCTGGGGATCTCCTGTATATAATGATATATGTACAGCCGGTATAACCTGGGGATCTCCTGTATATAATGATATATGTACAGCCGGTATAACCTGGGGATCTCCTGTATATAATGATATATGTACAGCTGGTATAACCTGGAGATCTCCTGTATATAATGATATATGTACAGCTGGTATAACCTGGGGATCTCCTGTATATAATGATATATGTACAGCCGGTATAACCTGGGGATCTCCTGTATATAATGATATATGTACAGCTGGTATAACCTGGGGATCTCCTGTATATAATGATATATGTACAGCTGGTATAACCTGGGGATGTCCTGTATATAATGATATATGTACAGCTGGTATAACCTGAGGATCTCCTGTATATAATGATATATGTACAGCCGGTATAACCTGGGGATCTCCTGTATATAATGATATATGTACAGCTGGTATAACCTGGGGATCTCCTGTATATAATGATATATGTACAGCCGCTATAACCTGGGGATCTCCTGTATATAATGATATATGTACAGCCGCTATAACCTGGGGATCTCCTGTATATAATGATATATGTACAGCCGCTATAACCTGGGGATCTCCTGTATATAATGATATATGTACAGCCGGTATAACCTGGGGATCTCCTGTATATAATGATATATATACAGCCGGTATAACCTGGGGATCTCCTGTATATAATGATATATGTACAGCCGGTATAACCTGGGGATCTCCTGTATATAATGATATATGTACAGCCGGTATAACCTGGGGATCTCCTGTATATAATGATATATGTACAGCCGGTATAACCTGGGGATCTCCTGTATATAATGATATATATACAGCCGGTATAACCTGGGGATCTCCTGTATATAATGATATATGTACAGTTGGTATAACCTGGGGATCTCCTGTATATAATGATATATGTACAGCTGGTATAACCTGGGGATCTCCTGTATATAATGATATATGTACAGCCGGTATAACCTGGGGATCTCCTGTATATAATGATATAATTACAGCCGGTATAACCTGGGGATCTCCTGTATATAGTGATATATGTACAGCCGGTATAACCTGGGGATCTCCTGTATATAATGATATATGTACAGCCGGTATAACCTGGGGATCTCCTGTATATAATGATATATGTACAGCTGGTATAACCTGGGGATCTCCTGTATATAATGATATATGTACAGCTGGTATAACCTGGGGATCTCTTGTATATAATGATATATGTACAGCTGGTATAACCTAGGGATCTCCTGTATATAATGATATATGTACAGCCGGTATAACCTGGGGATCACCTGTATATAATGATATATGTACAGCCGGTATAACCTGGGGATGTCCTGTATATAATGATATATGTACAGCCGGTATAACCTGGGGATCTCCTGTATATAATGATATATGTACAGCCGGTATAACCTGGGGATCTCCTGTATATAATGATATATGTACAGCCGGTATAACCTGGGGATCTCCTGTATATAATGATATATGTACAGCCGGTATAACCTGGGGATCTCCTGTATATAATGATATATGTACAGCTGGTATAACCTGGGGATCTCCTGTATATAATGATATATGTACAGCTGGTATAACCTGGGGATCTCCTGTATATAATGATATATGTACAGCCGGTATAACCTGGGGATCTCCTGTATATAATGATATATGTACAGCTGGTATAACCTGGGGATCCCATGTATATAATGATATATGTACAGCTGGTATAACCTGGGGATCTCCTGTATATAATGATATATGTACAGCTGGTATAACCTGGGGATCTCCTGTATATAATGATATATGTACAGCCGGTATAACCTGGGGATCTCCTGTATATAATGATATATGTACAGCCGGTATAACCTGGGGATCTCCTGTATATAATGATATATGTACAGCCGGTATAACCTGGGGATCTCCTGTATATACGGATATATGTACAGCCGGTATAACCTGGGGATCTCCTGTATATAATGATATATGTACATCTGGTATAACCTGGGGATCTCCTGTATATAATGATATATGTACAGCTGGTATAACCTGGGGATCTCCTGTATATAATGATATATGTACAGCTGGTATAACCTGGGGATCTCCTGTATATAATGATATATGTACAGCCGGTATAACCTGGGGATCTCCTGTAAATACGGATATATGTACAGCCTGTATAACCTGGGGATCTATTGCTGGGGCTGACGTGTCTGTGTCTCTCCTCAGGTCCCTGTGGATGACCTCTGGCCCCGGCAGTGAGGATGAGCGTTCAGTGATGTTTTGCTGGTAAGTGTGTGATGTCCTTATTATCGGTGCAGTGATTGTCAGCTCCTGTGGTGTCAGGGCTTTGTTTCTCAGTGGTTACATGTGTTATATCTGGTGTAGGTGATGTCATGTGTGACCTCCCCTGGTTGTGCGAGGTCATATCTGCCGCCATGTTGGTTGCTGGTCGTCCCGCAGCAGATTTGTAGTTATTGGCTTATGTGACTTCACAAACTCTGCTGCAGATTCTTTTGTTCATCTGGATTTAGTTTTCAGAAGTTCCTGCTGGCACTGCCTCGCCCCAGCTCCTGCATGTGATTCCACATCAGGCCTCCAGGGGCCACCGGTCACCCAGCTTTCCCAGAGGTCGCAGGTCGTGCAACCATTAGTCACTACATGTATATATATATGGTGGAGGTCCCCCTGCAGGTGGTTTGTTACAGTGTATCATTGCAGCTGGATAAATCCCAGTGTGTCCTCAGATGATTGTCGTCACTGATACATTGTAACAAGTTCTCTACACAAGCAGAATGTGGGGCAAACACTGGGACACCCCTGAGCCTATCCTCAGAAATCCAGCAGACAATCTGTGTGAACCTGCATGGAAACCCCCCAGGGGCCTTAATCCAGAGCGAGGCCTTGCGTGTTCTGATTCACTGACAGCAAGCAGAGATGTTGGCAGAGGCTCTCAGAGTTCTGTATGATTGCTCCCGTTCTCCTCCTGGATCCTGGTTTGCTTTGTCTCCTCGGGCAGCGGTTGCCCCTGTGTTGTGTATATTTACAAACATTCTGGGAAAGAGTTAATGAAGCGGGGCGCAGCGCCCCCCGTGACCGGATCATTAACAGAGACACATTATGAGGTTTCTCTATAGAGGCTGCACGGTGCATTAGGGACCCGGGATCCTCCGCAACAACTCGCCCCATTGTCCTGCAAATTGGGGCCTCATTGGCAATTCTTTGGCTTGTCAAACACAGGGAGCGATGAAGGACAGGGTGGGTCACCTACCTCCGCAGTGCATGATGGGTAGGAGAGTCCAGAACAAAGGCGCTGGAATGGCTGATTGGACCTCGTTCCCGGGCGGCATTGTATGGGAGCACATTGTGTATCCTGCTCTCTATGGAAATCCTATAGTGTTTGGGAATGAGGAATGGGAGTAGCACTATGTATGAGGCCGGCGCCGCGCATCTTCATCTTTATAGGGTCCTATCAGACTCCAGATGTCCCACGATGCCTCCAGACCTCCCTCTATAGACTGCACCTGCTCATCCAGAGCCCCCTGGTTCATGAATAAGACAAGTGCCGCATATCTCCATCCTCATAGGGTCCTATCGTGCTCCAGATACCTCCCTCTATTGACTGCACCTACTCATCCTGAGCCTCCTGGTTCATGAATAAGACCAGTGCCGCATATCTCCATCCTTATCGGGTCCTATCATACTCCAGATGTCTTCCTCTGTAGACTGCACCTGCTAATCCTGAGCCTCCTGGTTCATGAATTAGACCAGTGCCGCATATCTCCATCCTTATAGGGTCCTATCATGCTCCAGATATCTCCCTCTATTGACTGCACCTACTCATCCTGAGCCTCCTGGTTCATGAATAAGACCAGTGCTGCATATCTCTATCCCTATAGGGTCCTATCATGTTCCAGATGTCCCTTGATGCCTTCCAGACCTCCCTATATAGACTGCACCTACTCATCCTGAGCCCCCTGGTTCATGAATAAGACCAGTGCTGCATTTCTCCATCCTTATAGGATCCTATCAGACTCCAGATGTCTTCCAGACCTCCCTCTATTGAATGCTCCTGTTCATCCTGGGCCTCCTGGTTCATGAATGAGTTTACTGTGGCAGCTGGGTGACAATTTACATGAGTTTCATAATGACACCACATGCGTTTCTCCTGGTGCTGGCGTGGTGCGGGGATGTTGCGCTGACCGGGGGTTGGGGTGACCGTGTCTCACTCCTTCTTTATGAGATTCCTCCACCTGGAAGACGTTGTGATTATCTCCTGTAATTCCGGGGCTTTACTTAATGCCGCTATTACAGAAGCGATCTGAAATAATAGCGCCGCTCGCGGAACGCTTCTCCCATGTAATAAATAAAAGATCAATTACTATGGAAATTACGCCGGATTATCAGGGAATTGTATTTCTGGGATTATCTCTGTAATTGAAGTAATAAATAAGACAAAGTGTATTATGAAAATTAACATGAGTGCGGCCGTGGCGGGGAGGGGGCCGGACGCTGAGTCACCGCCACCACGGACACCGCAATGAAATTGTCACCCCGCTTTATTATCCATCTCCACCTCATACATTGCATCCTGAGGGTTGGATCCTCTACTTCCTGGGGGGCTGGATCCTCTACGTCCTGGGGGGCTGGATCCTCTATGTCCTGGGGGGCTGGATCCTCTATGTCCTGGGGGGCTGGATCCTTTATGTCCTGGGGGGCTGGATCCTCTATGTCCTGGGGGGCTGGATCCTCTACGTCCTGGGGGCTGGATCCTCTATGTCCTGGGGGGCTGGATCCTCTATGTCCTGGGGGGCTGGATCCTCTACGTCCTGGGGGGCTGGATCCTCTACGTCCTGGGGGGCTGGATCCTCTACGTCCTGGGGGGCTGGATCCTCTACGTCCTGGTGGGCTGGATCCTCTACGTCCTGGGGGCTGGATCCTCTACGTCCTGGGGGCTGGATCCTCTACGTCCTGGGGGGCTGGATCTTCTACGTCCTGGGGGGCTGGATCTTCTACGTCCTGGGGGGCTGGATCCTCTACGTCCTGGGGGGCTGGATCCTCTACGTCTAGGGGGTTGGATCCTCTACATCCTGGGGGGCTGGATCCTCTAAATCCTGGGGGGCCGGATCCTCTACATCCTGGGGGACCAGATCCTCTACGTTCTGGGGGGTCCGGATCCTCTACATTCTGGGGGGGCTGGATCCTCTACATTCTGGGGGGGCCGGATCCTCTACATTCTGGGGGGGCCGGATCCTCTACATTCTGGGGAGGATGGATCCTCTACATCCTGGGGGGGCTGGATCCTCCACGTCCTGGGGGGTCAGGATCCTCTACGTCCTGGTGGGCTGTATCCTCTACATCCTGGGGGGGCTGGATCCTCTACTTCCTTCTTGGGGGGGGCTGGATCCTCTACATCCTGGGGGGGGCTGGATCCTCCACGTCCTGGGGGGTCAGGATCCTCTACGTCCTGGGGGGCTGGATTCTCTACATCCTGGGGGGCCGGATCCTCCACGTCCTGGGGGGGCCGGATCCTCCACGTCCTGGGGGGGGCGGATCCTCCACGTCCTGGGGGGGCCGGATCCTCCACGTCCTGGGGGGGCCGGATCCTCCACGTCCTGGGGGGGCCGGATCCTCTACGTCCTATGGGGGACGGATCCTCTACGTCCTATGGGGGACGGATCCTCTACATCCTCGGGGGCCGGATCCTCTACGTCCTGGGGGGCCGGATTCTCTATGTCCCGGGGGGGCATCCTGGAGGGGCTGGATCTGATGGAGGATTGGGGTCGTCATCTTGTATGAATGATACCTGTTATCACTTCCTCCGTTCTGCAGGTATTGGGGGTCCTTACAGTGTTCCCGGGAGCCTCTTGCTGCAGAATAACCCGGTTATCCGTATCCAGGGCCGCACAAGTGTTTCTGGTTTCTATCGGAGAAGTTTTGGATGGAGAGTTAGTGGAGCGGGGGAGGGGGGATCGGCTCTACGAGTGGCGTCCACGGCAGGCTGGATTGTTTTGCCGATAGCCGGATGCTGTAATACGTTTTCATTTGGTTTTGCTTCGGCGGACGACGCGTGGAGAACACCCATAAAATATCATTTGCAACAAATTGACGTTATAAATTGAAGCTGTTGCCTTCAGAGTCTGTCAGCAGCACAGATTTATGGCGTCTTTCGGGAAGGCCTCTGTCCGGCGGCTGCAGGAGGACGCACTCTATCCCTGGTAAGGCCATGTTCACACGTGTGTTCTTCATGTGTGCGGTTTCTGTGGATGCAGAGAATCTCTAAACAATGAAAGTCCAACACAGATCCTGCGGCAGACAGATGATCTGGGAGAATACGCCGCACGTCACCCACCATCTCCTTGGGCAGGTTTTGGAGTCAGTTTTACCCTGCGTTACGGTCACCCAGCTTTCCCAGACTCCTGAGAGGTGAATCTGCCTCCTACCCCAGGATTGTCAGCGCCATCGAGCCTCCGCACCATGTAGACCCGTGGGACCTTGCTGGACCCCCCTCCTGTCACAATCAGTCCAGCATCCCGCATTCGATGAAGCTTTTAAATTTGCACATTTTAAATATATTGACCCCCAAAACTGACCTTACCACCCCCATCCGTTCCCATCTCGCAGCATTGATGCAATATTCTCTTTGTTCCCTTGTATTTGTTTATGGGGGAGGGGGATTATACCCCTGGGACCTCCGCCTTACCCAGATCCGTCTCTTCCCCCAAAGATCTGATCCCATAGACATATCAAGATCCGGATACAGGGGTCCTCCCCAAAATGCAAGAAAATGTAGAATATACAATGAAGACGCGGCTCAGACCTCAGTGGCTGCGGCCACATTGTCTGCACCTCGCCAGGACACATCTCCGTGTGAGTTTAGAAATCCTCCTCTGATCATATTCACACAAGGCATTTTATGGGAATCATGTCAGAGCGTTGTGTCAGATCCACGGAGGATTGTTGGGTTCGTGATTTGGCATCGGGTCCATAGTGTTGAATTAGTGTTTGGCCATAGAGTCTATGATATTTCTCATGTTCAGGTAAGTCTATGGTGGACTGTCAGATCTTTTGTGGGGTGTCGGGTCTGTCGTGACGTGTCGGGTCTTTGGTGGGCTGTCGGATCTGTGTTGGGCTGTCAGGTCTTTGGTGGGCTGTCGGGTCTTTTGTGGGCTGTCAGGTCTTTGGTGGGGTGCCGGGTCTTTGGTGGGGTGCGGGGTCTATGTTGCTGTATCAGGTTTTGTTGAGACCTCCACAGTGGGGCATCTGGTCTATGGTGTTGTATCAGATTTATGTCAGGGTGTTGTGTCGGATCCATGGAGGGTCATTGGGTCCATAATTCGGTGTTGGGTTCATAGTGTGTATGGTGGGTCGTTGGATCTATGTGTTTCAGATTCATAGTAGGGGGTTGGTGTTGTATTAGGTTTATGTCAGGGTGTTGGGTTCATGTTGGGTTGACGGGTGTATGGCAGTGCATTAGACATTGTGCGGTGTTAAATATTCCGGCCTCTCGTCAGTATTCATCTCCATATTCCCTGATTTCCTGTAATCTGGAATTATTCCTGAGGATGGCGGATTACTGGAGGTGGACAGGGTTACGAGCATACGGTTGTGTTCCATACGGAGATCATTTATCACATAAGAGCGTCACCAGCTGCCGGCACACGACTCCTGGGACAATCCATAAATAAATAGCGCGGCATTGCCTTCTGGAAATCATAAGGACAATCCGGAGGCTGGGAACAGATCAAAGCCGGGGTCTGCAGGAAGTTATAGCAAAGAGCAGAACCGGCCCGTACCAGGGCTATACGTAGGTGCTACACCATCCATAGGAGGAGGGGAGGGGGACGCATGTGGTTCGTGTATCCGCAGCCTTTGTCTCGGCTTCGCTCCTTTCTAAAGGCTCCGAGAAGAAAGGAAAAGATTATAGAGACAAAATGATAAACCACAGAAAAGCTGCACAGAGCTGAAGCCTCGTCACAGCGTTGCAGCCTCATAATCACTTCCATTCTTCTGCCTGTGTGCATTGAGATGGCGCCTGAGAATAGAGGGGGTGCACAGAGACCCCCCCCCGGCCCGTCCTGCCACACAACTTGTGAAGTAGGAGTTTTTGTTGTTTTCCCTCTTCTATTCTGCGGATTGCTGGACGCGGCTCTTGGGCTTTGTTCTCAAAGGAAGAATGGGGAAAAAAACACAAAAAATAATGAAATTAAAGCAGAAGATAAATGTTTGTGTGCAGAGCGGAGACGCGGTGAGAATGTACAAGGCCGAGTCTTTTCCATCCGCGATCTGCTCCATTCAGAGGCGACCAGCTGCACGCAGATTCCTATCAGATGACATCACCGGGGGATGGGAACCGGGACCAGGACCCCCCGACGACTCATAGTGCAAGATACAGGACCAGCCGCTCCATCGCTCCATCACCAGGGGAGGATGGGAAGTGGGGCCAGGGACCAGGACCCCCGACGCCTCCTAGTACAAGATACAGGACCGGTCACTCCATCACTGGGGGGAGGATGAGAACCAGGACCCCCCGACGACTCGCAGTACAAGATACAGGACCGGGCCGCTCCATCACCGGAGGGAGGATGGGAACCGAGACCAAGACCCCTGACGCCACATAGTACAAGATATAGGACTAGCCACTCCATCACCAGGGGGGGGAGGATGGGAACCGGAACCCGGGACCAGGACCCCCTGACGCCTATATTGCAAGATACACAATCGGCCGCTCCATCACCGAGGGAAGGATGGGAACCGGGACCAGGACCTGCAGGCACCTCATAGTGCAAAATAAAGGACCAGGTGGTCCATCACGCGGGGTGCATGGGAGCGGATGGGAATCGGTACCAGGGCCCTCAAGGCCTCATTGTACAAGATTACTAAATACAGAACAGGCTGCTCCATCACCCGAGGGAGGATGGGAACTGGAACCCCTGACTCCTCGTAGTGCAAGATACAGGACTGGCCACTCCATCAACGGAAGGAGGATGGGAACCGGGACCAGGACCCCCGACGCCTCCTAGTACAAGATAAAGGACTGGCCTCTCCATCACTGGGGGGAGGATGGGGCCTGGGACCAAGAGCCCCGACACCACATAGTGAAGATATATGACTGGCCGCTCCATCACCGGGGGGAGGATGGGAACGGGAACTCAGGACGAGAACCCCCTGACGCCTCATAGTGCAAGATACCGGACTGGCCGCTCCATCACTGGGGGGAGGATGGGAGCCAGGACCAGGACCTGCAGACACCTCATAGTGCAAGATGAAGGACCGGCTGCTCCATCACCGGGGGAGGATGGGAATCGGGACCAGGACCCCCTACGCCTCATAGTACAAGATACAGCACCCGCTGCTCCATCACCGAGGAAGAATGGGAACCGGGACCAGGACCCCCGAACCTCGTAGTGCAAGATACAGCACCGGCTGCTCCTTCACCGGAAGGAGGATGGGAACCTGGACCCCCGACGTCTCCTAGTATAGGATACAGGACTGGCCGCCCCATCACTGGGGGAAGGGATGGGAACCGGGATCAAGACCCCCGACGCCACATAGTACAGGATATTGGACCGGCCGCTCCATCACCGGGGGAGGATGGGAACCGAGACTAGGACACCCCAACGCCTCATAGTACAAGATACAGCATCAGCTGCTCCATCACCGGGGGAGGATGGGAACCGGGACCAGGACCCACGACGCCTCATTGAACAACATACAGGACCCGCCGCTCTATCACACTGGTGGGGGTGAGGACCAGGACATCCCGATGCCTCGTAGTGCAAGACCAGTCGCTCTATCACATGGGGGGGGTGGGGGTGTGGGGTTGAGAACCTGGACCTGGACACCCCGATGCCTGGTAGTGCAAGATACAGGACTGGCCGCTCCATCACCAGGGGGAGGATGGGAAACGGCCCTGTGTTTGGAGGAGGGATAGAAGTATCTTGTTTTTATATTATTTCTTTGTATTTATTCCTTTTCTTCAGTTTTTGTTATTTTTTGTAATATTCTCTTTTTTGATTTTCATTATCTTGACCTTTTGTTATTTTATCACTTTTCGTCCTTTTCTTCTCTTTCTTTTGTGTTTTCCTTGGTTTATGTCTTTTCCCCGGCCGGATTCTCACAATGACTTTATATCAGTAATGATTATAAAATGTCATAAATGTAAAAATAATCCATTTCCTGATGATACACAAAGGAAATTAATTTCCAATCAATTTTTGGAGAGGCGTTTGGCCTGAGGTGATGGAAACGTTACCATAAATGATTAGGTTCATTAAGAATTCACGGGCTTCCTGGGGCTTGTTTGATGTCCGGCGCCTTCCTAAACGATATATATGAGGCCGTTATGAAGGATTCCCTGTGGGCGGAGGATCCGGTTCTGGATAATAACCTACTCTGTAAGTTTCAGAGTAAGGACTTTGTGAAACCATCAATCAACCCAAATTTGTGACCCTAATGTAGAACCCTAACCTTCCACTGTGACCCTAATATACTACCCTAACCTTCCACTGTGACCCTAATATACTACCCTAACCTGCCACTGTGACCCTAATATACTACCCTAACCTTCCACTGTGACCCTAATATACTATCCTAACCTTCCACTGTGACCCTAATGTAGAACCCTAACTTTCCACTGTAACCCTAATATACTACCCTAATCCACCACTGTGACCCTAATATACTACCCTAACCTTCCACTGTGACCCTAATGTACAATCCTTACCTTCTACTGTGACCCTAATATACTACCCTAATCTTCCACTGTGACCCTAATATACTACCCTAACCTTCCACTGTGACCCTAATATACTACCCTAACCTTCCACTGTGACCCTAATATACTACCCTAACCTTCCACTGTGACCCTAATATACTACCCTAACCTTCCACTGTGATCCTAATATAGTACCCTAACCTTCCACTGTGACCCTAATATACTACCCTAACCTTCCACTGTGACCCTAATATACTACCCTAACCTTCCACTGTGACCCTAATATACTACCCTAACCTTCCACTGTGACCCTTTTATACTACCCTAACCTTCCACTGTGACCCTTTTATACTACCCTAACCTTCCACTGTGACCCTAATATACTACCCTAACCTTCCACTGTGACCCTAATATACTACCCTGACTTTCCACTGTGACCCTTAGGGCCAAGTGGAAGGTTAGGGTTGTACATTGGGGTCACAGTGGAAGGTTAGGGTTGTACTTAATGTACAACCCTAACCTTCCACTGTGACCCTAATGTACAATCCTACCTTTCCACCGTGACCCTTAGGTACAACCCTAACCTTCCACTTTGACCTTTATTTACAACCCAAACCTTCCACTGTGACCCTAATCGTTCCATATAACCTTATATTTATCCAGCACCCCTTCCCCATTCCTAATCTACAACTATAAACATATAAACTGTATTCAGCAGATGGGACTCTACATCCCTGGACCATAAATGACCTTGAGTCTATTATAAAGTGTATTGGAAATATTTTTCCATGTGACCTCAGATGTGCGTCCTCTGCTCCGGGCACTTGCTGCATAATAATAATGAGAGTCTATATGTCACCTGCAGCTAATGAAGGGTTAATGTGAGGCTGCAGCGGTTATTTGGCGGCTCTTGACTCGGTGCCGGGCGGGGGGCTGATGGAATGACACCTCTCAGGGTTCTGGCTCAGATTGCGTTTCTAAAAATACTTGGTTCAATTGCTTCTGAGAGTCGCGGAGAATGATGGCCGGGCTACGGGGGTGCAATAGTTAATGAGACCGGAATTAACAGAGAGGACAAGGGGAGAGTTACACTTTACAGGAATCCCATACTCCTTAGTAGGTAAGATGGCGGTCACCCCCTGCATGGGGCGTCCAATGTGGCCTCTCTATTAACATGACTTCCTGTTTCCTGTATCGGTTGATTTATTGACTTCTCATATCCTGTTTCTGTGTGGTCAATCAACTTTCTGTTTCCCATATCAGCGTGATCCTGTATCGTTGGATCTATGGACCTCCTGTATCCTTTACCTGTGTGATCTATTGACTTCGGGGTTCCTTTATCATGGGATCTACTGACCTCCTCTTTCCATTAACTGTGTGATCCTATTGACTTTCCTTTTATGGGTGGGATCTATTGACTTCCTGTATCGTTGAGATCTATTGACTTCCTGTTTCTTTTATGGGTGGGATCTATTGACTGCATCTTTCCTTTGCCTGTGTGACCCTATTGAATTCCTGTTTCCTTTTATGGGTGGGATCTATTGGCTTCCTGTTTCCTTTATCAGTGTGATCTATTAGCTTCCTGTTTCCTTTATCGGTGGGATCTATTGGCTTCCTGTTTCCTTTATCGGTGTGATCTATTAGCTTCCTGTTTCCTTTATTGGTGTGATCTATTGACTTCCTGTTTCCTTTATCGGTGTGATCTATTGACTTCCTGTTTCCTTTATCGGTGTGATCTATTAGCTTCCTGTTTCCTTTATTGGTGTGATCTATTGACTTCCTGTTTCCTTTATCGGTGGGATCTATTAGCTTCCTGTTTCCTTTATTGGTGTGATCTATTGACTTCCTGTTTCCTTTATCGGTGGGATCTATTGGCTTCCTGTTTCCTTTATCGGTGGGATCTATTGGCTTCCTGTTTCCTTTATCAGTGTGATCTATTGGCTTCCTGTTTCCTTTATCGGTGGGATTTATTGGCTTCCTATTTCCTTTATCGGTGGGATCTATTGGCTTCCTGTTTCCTTTATCGGTGGGATCTATTGGCTTTCTGTTTCCTTTATCGGTGGGATCTATTGGCTTCCTGTTTCCTTTATCGGTGGGATCTATTGGCTTCCTGTTTCCTTTATCGGTGGGATCTATTGGCTTCCTGTTTCCTTTATCGGTGTGATCTATTGGCTTCCTGTTTCCTTTATCGGTGAGATCTATGGACTTACTGGTTCCCTTAGCAGTGGGATCTATTGATTTCCTGTTTCCTTTATTGGTGCAATCTGTTAGCTTCCTGTATCCTGTATTGTTGTTCTCGTCTGGCTATCCATTGATTACTTTCTGGGATTTTTCCCACTTCCTTTTCCCGATCCATGACTTACAGCTGTCATTACGGTCTTTCTCTTGTTCTTTTCCGCTCTGGGAACGTCTTGTTCTCCAGATTTGCGGGGCGGAGAATTCTCGGTTATATTTTCAGGTTAATGAGACAAATTGGTTCAGCAGAACTTCATAAAAGCCCAGTGATTGCGTGTAAATATTATCCGGCGCCGGCCTGGAGAAGTCTCCCTTTTATTTCGGTTATAATTGGCTGCTCAGCTAGGCGTGCGCGCTATAATTGAGGCTCGGAGCTCATTGTGTGCGGCGGCTTCCTACATAATACACTATGGGCTGTGGCGGAGGAAACCCTGCACCCCCCAGTAGTGCCCTGTCCCCCTGCCCAACTGACCAAGTGATGGACATTCAAATTCCTTGTGACCGTCTTGTTATTTATAGTCAGCCTGAGCTTCCTGGTTCATCGATAGAGATTAAGACTAACAGAGTGCTGGAGAATACACCATTTATGGCTGTCAGTGCTGATTATTATTTTCATATATAATTTAAAGCGATCTATCAGCCGGTGTGAACATGCAGTCTGCAACCCAGTACTAATATTGTCCCTGGAGAGACTTGTAATTAGACCTCACACTGCTTTGCTCTGTGCTCTCTGCAGCCAGTATTATGTACTGGTCCTGGAGAGATGTGTAGACCACTGTGTATGATATTAGTAGCAGCAGGACTGTGGCATATGGATTTATATTCCAGGATTGTAGCTTCTCCAAGTGCACTAGGGGTGTGTCCTCACACTGCTGTGCTCCGTCCTCACTCTGGCCGCAGCCTGCAGATGATGGAGTGTGGTGTCGCCCGCCACCCCTGCTGTGCCTGCCGCCCGCTTCTGCCTGAAACGTATGAGAGGCAGAGGAGTCATCCCCCAGAGGGGTCGTTCTGCAGGAGGAAGCGGAGGTCCTCTCTCCGGGGGCTGCGGGTCACATCTGCTCTTCCTTTGTATTGTATCCTATGATTTGTGGATGACAGGCTGAGGACCTCCGCCCGGGCGGCGCTGCGGTGCAAGGCTCAGCATCCGGGAGAGTTTTGGGGGCACCCGTCACCTGGACATTAGATGACCCTAGATCTGGGCTATATCAGGATCAAGAGCTCTGTTCATCCTGGTCCTCCTGATTCATGAATAGAATTCTAGAAGGATTACACGGGCAGTGGAGGTAGGAGGGACGGGGCCTAAGGGACTGCAGCATTAGACACGTGTGTTACACACATTGCGCCCTTTCTGTACATATTATACACAGGGTCTTGTTCATCCTGATTCCTCTGGTTCATGATAAAACTTTCAAATCCACCATAAAAGCAAAACTTGGGTCAACTCTGGGGGTACTGGTTTGGGGTGCTCCCCAATTATGGCTTCAGGGAGTGGACTCCGGATCAGTTGCTCACTGAGTGGCGCTGGCCCTGGGGCGGTGGTGGCGGTGGCGCTCAGGAGCCGGTTGTGATGGTTTCCCGCGAGCTTCAGCATCCAGAATACATTTTTCCTCATTAACGCCGTGATTTTAAGATCGCTATAAAACGCCGGTGATGCTTCGTGTGGGTTTTGATGAATGTGCAATTATCCTAAAAATAGCGGCTCTGTCACTGTGTGATTTATCTCCAGTTTGGGGAAAAGGGATTCAAATGGAGTGGCACAAGAGGGAGACAAAGGCCTCTACCAGGGGCTATGGGTCGACGACATTGAAGGTGCAGAGGGTCGGGGAGAGAAAAGCGACGCACAGAGGTGAGGGAGAAACGGGAAAGGGGGCAGAGAAGAGCAACGCAGAGTAACGTAGAGGTCCTAACGGGTCAGCACTTGCTCCTGGCTGGTGAGCGTTTGCTCCTGGCAGGTGAGTGCCTGCTTGTGTCTGGTGATGGTGAGCGCTTGCTCCTGACTAATGATGGTGAGCGCTTGCTCCTGTCTGAAGATGGTGAGTGCTTGCTCCTGGCTGGTAATGGTGAGACCCTTCTCCTGACGGGTGAGCGCCTGCTCCTGTCTGGTGATGGTGAGCGCTTGCTCCTGGCTGAAGATGGTGAGCGCCTGCTCGTGGCTGGTGATGGTGAGCGCCTGCTCGTGGCTGGTGATGGTGAGCGCCTGCTCGTGGCTGGCGATGGTGAGCGCCTGCTCGTGGCTGGTGATGGTGAGCGCCTGCTCGTGGCTGGTGATGGTGAGCGCTTGCTCCTGGCTGGTGATGGCGAGCGCTTGCTCCCGTCTGGTGATGGTGAGCGCTTGCTCCTGGCTGGTGATGGTGAGCGCTTGCTCCTGGCTGGTGATGGCGAGCGCTTGCTCCTGTCTGTTGATGGTGAGCGCCTGCTCCTGTCTGGTGATGGTGAGCGCTAGTGGGCCAGCGCTTGCTCCGGTGTGTGCGCTGCGGTGGTGGTGACTGATGATTGCGGGTGTTGTATCTTGGCCCGGCTGGGGCGTGCACGGCATGTGATGATGGTGGCCGCTCTCTATCGGCGATGTCTGCACAGCTGGAAAGTGGCTTTAAGGTTTCAATTAGGAGGCGCAGTGCAGCAGAACTCGGCGCTGACCCGGGGCTGATGGATTTGTCGCGGGGTTATCTGTCACTCGCCAGGGATTAATGTCATCTGCTGTAAGACACGCGCGGCTATTAGTCAGCGGCAGCGCCTCACCTGTCCGCTCCGGGGAGAAGACATCTGTCTGCCGAGATCTCCACCAGGACGCGGCGCGGGGGGTGGCGCTACCTTTTCCATCCTGTACGGATGACTGCGTCTCATCCGGGATCAGGGGATAAATCCTTACTTTGTAACATCAGCGGCCATGACCCAAGGATAAGATATATAGAACGTTGTGTGATTATTTTTTTTTTGTACATTTTTTTTTTGTTTTCAAGACATTCTTAAAGGAGAAAAACTTGTGTGACACAAAATCCACATAAAGGAGCCTGTCAGTAGGAGTTACTTTGCAGACCATGTGATCAAGGCTATGAACCTTGCCGCCCCAAATGTTATGTATTGTCCGTGGTGTGATGTGTAATCAGACCTCACACTGCTGTGCCCTGTGCTCTCTGCAGCCAGTGTTATGTATTGTCCCTGGAGAGATGTGTAATCATACATTTGTGTGCACTGGCACCCGTTACACAGCCATCATGGCGCCAAGCACTGGCACATCACTCTGCAGTAATAGCCACCCCTGTCAGTGGGTGATGATGGCGTCTCTGACCTTCTTCTGAACGCAAAGAATATAAAAGCCAATTCTCTGGTTTTCTGCCCATATTGTGAGGCGGCGGGTGGCAGAATGATACATCCCCGAGCTCAGGCTGGAGAGGCTTTCATCTGTATGTAGTGAGCTCCCCCTAGTGGTGGTGTATAATCTGTATGTAGTGATCTCCCCCTAGTGGTGGTGTATAACCTGTATGTAGTGATCTCCCACTAGTGGTGGTGTATAATCTGTATGTAGTGAGCTCCCCCTAGTGGTGGTGTATAATCTGTATGTAGTGAGCTCCCACTAGTGGTGGTGTATAATCTGTATGTAGTGAGCTCCCCCTAGTGGTGGTGTATAATCTGTATGTAGTGAGCTACCCCTAATGGTGGTAAATAATCTGTATGTAGTGAGCCCCCCCTAGTGGTGGTGTATAATCTGCATGTAGTGATCTCCCCCTAGTGGTGGTGTATAATCTGTATGTAGTGAGCTACCCCTAATGGTGGTAAATAATCTGTATGTAGTGATCTCCCCCTAGTGGTGGTGTATAATCTGTATGTTGTGAGCTCCCCCTAGTGGTGGTGTAAAATCTGTATGTAGTGAGCTCCACCTAGTAGTGGTGTATAATCTGTATGTAGTGATCTCCTCCTAGTGGTGGTGTATAATCTGTATGTAGTGATCTCCTCCTAGTGGTGGTGTATAATCTGTATGTAGTGATCTCTCTAGTGGTGGTGTATAATCTGTATGTAGTGAGCTCCCCCTAGTGGTGGTATATAATCTGTATGTAGTGAGGTCCCCCTAGTGGTGGTGTATAATCTGTATGTAGTGATCTCCCCCTAGTGGTGGTGTATAATCTGTATGTAGTGATCTACCCTACTGCTGGTGTATAATCTGTATGTAGTGATCTCCCCCTAGTGGTGGTGTATAATCTGTATGTAGTGAGCTCCCCCTAGTGGTGGTGTATAATCTGTATGTAGTGATCTCCTCCTAGTGGTGGTGTATAATCTGTATGTAGTGCGCTCCCCCTAGTGGTGGTGTATAATCTGTATGTAGTGATCTCCCCCTAGTGGTGGTGTATAATCTGTATGTAGTGAGCTCCCACTAGTGGTGGTAGAATGATACATCCCCGAGCTCAGGCTGGAGAGGCTTTCATCTGTATGTAGTGAGCTCCCACTAGTGGTGGTGTATAATCTGTATGTAGTGAGCTTCCCCTAGTGGTGGTGTATAATCTGTATGTAGTGAGCTACCCTTAATGGTGGTAAATAATCTGTATGTAGTGAGCCCCCCCTAGTGGTGGTGTATAATCTGCATGTAGTGATCTCCCCCTAGTGGTGGTGTATAATCTGTATGTAGTGAGCTACCCCTAATGGTGGTAAATAATCTGTATGTAGTGATCTCCCCCTAGTGGTGGTGTATAATCTGTATGTTGTGAGCTCCCCCTAGTGGTGGTGTAAAATCTGCATGTAGTGAGCTCCACCTAGTAGTGGTGTATAATCTGTATGTAGTGATCTCCTCCTAGTGGTGGTGTATAATCTGTATGTAGTGAGCTCCCCCTAGTGGTGGTGTATAATCTGTATGTAGTGATCTCTCTAGTGGTGGTGTATAATCTGTATGTAGTGAGCTCCCCCTAGTGGTGGTATATAATCTGTATGTAGTGAGGTCCCCCTAGTGGTGGTGTATAATCTGTATGTAGTGATCTCCCCCTAGTGGTGGTGTATAATCTGTATGTAGTGATCTCCCCCTAGTGGTGGTGTATAATCTGTATGTAGTGAGCTCCCCCTAGTGGTGGTGTATAATCTGTATGTAGTGATCTCCTCCTAGTGGTGGTGTATAATCTGTATGTAGTGCGCTCCCCCTAGTGGTGGTGTATAATCTGTATGTAGTGATCTCCCCCTAGTGGTGGTGTATAATTTGTATGTAGTGAGCTCCCCCTAGTGGTGGTGTATAATCTGTATATAGTGAGCTCCCCCTAGTGGTGGTGTATAATCTGTATGTAGTGATCTCCCTAGTGCTGGTGTATAATCTGTATGTAGAGAGCTCCCCCTATTGGTGCTGTATAATCTGTATGTAGTGAGCTCCCCCTAGTGGTGGTGTATAATTTGTATGTAGTGAGCTCCCCCTAGTGGTGGTGTATAATCTGTATGTAGTCAGCTCCCCCTAGTGGTGGTGTATAATCTGTATGTATTGAGCTCCCTAGTGGTGGTGTATAATCTGTATGTAGTGAGCTCCCCCTAGTGGTGGTGTATAATCTGTATGTAGTGATCTCCCTAGTGGTGGTGTATAATCTGTATGTAGAGAGCTCCCCCTATTGGTGCTGTATAATCTGTATGTAGTGAGCTCCCCCTAGTGGTGGTGTATAATCTGTATGTAGTGATCTCCTCCTAGTGATGGTGTGTAATCTGTATGTAGTGAGCTCCACCTAGTGGTGGTGTATAATGTGTATGTAGTGATCTCCCCCTAGTGGTGGTGTATAATGTGTATGTAGTGATCTCCCCCTAGTGGTGATGTATAATCTGTATGTAGTGAGCTCCCCCTAGTGGTGGTGTGTAATCTGTATGTAGTGATCTCCCCCTAGCGGTGGTGTATAATCTGTATGTAGTGAGCTCCCCCTAGTGGTGGTGTATAATCTGTATGTAGTGAGCTCCTCCTAGTGGTGGTGTTTAATCTGTATGTAGTGATCTCCCCCTAGTGGTGGTGTATAATCTGTATGTAGTGAGCTCCACCTAGTGGTGGTGTATAATGTGTATGTAGTGATCTCCCCCTAGTGGTGGTGTATAATGTGTATGTAGTGATCTCCCCCTAGTGGTGATGTATAATCTGTATGTAGTGAGCTCTCCCTAGTGGTGGTGTATAATCTGTATGTAGTGAGCTCCCCCTAGTGGTGGTGTATAATCTGTATGTAGTGATCTCTCTAGTGGTGGTGTATAATATGTATGTAGTGAGCTCCCCCTAGTGGTGGTATATAATCTGTATGTAGTGAGGTCCCCCTAGTGGTGGTGTATAATCTGTATGTAGTGATCTCCCCCTAGTGGTGGTGTATAATCTGTATGTAGTGATCTCCCCCTACTGCTGGTGTATAATCTGTATGTAGTGATCTCCCCCTAGTGGTGGTGTATAATCTGTATGTAGTGAGCTCCCCCTAGTGGTGGTGTATAATCTGTATGTAGTGATCTCCTCCTAGTGGTGGTGTATAATCTGTATGTAGTGCGCTCCCCCTAGTGGTGGTGTATAATCTGTATGTAGTGATCTCCCCCTAGTGGTTGTGTATAATTTGTATGTAGTGAGCTCCCCCTAGTGGTGGTGTATAATCTGTATATAGTGAGCTCCCCCTAGTGGTGGTGTATAATCTGTATGTATTGAGCTCCCTAGTGGTGGTGTATAATCTGTATGTAGTGAGCTCCCCCTAGTGGTGGTGTATAATCTGTATGTAGTGATCTCCCTAGTGCTGGTGTATAATCTGTATGTAGAGAGCTCCCCCTATTGGTGCTGTATAATCTGTATGTAGTGAGCTCCCCCTAGTGGTGGTGTATAATTTGTATGTAGTGAGCTCCCCCTAGTGGTGGTGTATAATCTGTATGTAGTGAGCTCCCCCTAGTGGTGGTGTATAATCTGTATGTATTGAGCTCCCTAGTGGTGGTGTATAATCTGTATGTAGTGAGCTCCCCCTAGTGGTGGTGTATAATCTGTATGTAGTGATCTCCCTAGTGGTGGTGTATAATCTGTATGTAGAGAGCTCCCCCTATTGGTGCTGTATAATCTGAATGTAGTGAGCTCCCCCTAGTGGTGGTGTATAATCTGTATGTAGTGAGCTCCTCCTAGTGATGGTGTGTAATCTGTATGTAGTGAGCTCCACCTAGTGGTGGTGTATAATGTGTATGTAGTGATCTCCCCCTAGTGGTGGTGTATAATGTGCATGTAGTGATCTCCCCCTAGTGGTGATGTATAATCTGTATGTAGTGAGCTCCCCCTAGTGGTGGTGTATAATCTGTATGTAGTGAGCTCCCTCTAGTGGTGGTGTATAATCTGTATGTAGTGATCTCCCCCTAGCGGTGGTGTATAATCTGTATGTAGTGAGCTCCCCCTAGTGGTGGTGTATAATCTGTATGTAGTGAGCTCCTCCTAGTGGTGGTGTTTAATCTGTATGTAGTGATCTCCCCCTAGTGGTGGTGTATAATCTGTATGTAGTGAGCTCCACCTAGTGGTGGTGTATAATGTGTATGTAGTGATCTCCCCCTAGTGGTGGTGTATAATGTGTATGTAGTGATCTCCCCCTAATGGTGATGTATAATCTGTATGTAGTGAGCTCCCCCTAGTGGTGGTGTATAATCTGTATGTAGTGAGCTCCCCCTAGTGGTGATGTATAATCTGTATGTAGTGAGCTCCCCCTAGTGGTGGTGTATAATCTGTATGTAGTGAGCTCCCCCTAGTGGTGGTGTATGATCTGTATGTAGTGAGCTCCTCCTAGTGGTGGTGTTTAATCTGTATGTAGTGATCTCCCCCTAGTGGTGGTGTATAATCTGTATGTAGTGATCTCCCCCTAGTGGTGGTGTATAATCTGTATGTAGTGAGCTCCCCCTAGTGGTGGTGTATAATCTGTATGTAGTGATCCCCCCCCAGTGGTGGTGTATAATTTGTATGTAGTGATCTCCCCCTAGCGGTGGTGTATAATCTGTATGTAGCGAGCTCCCCCTAGTGGTGGTGTATAATGTGTATGTAGTGAGCTCCCCCTAGTGGTGGTGTATAATGTGTATGTAGTGAGCTCCCCCTAGTGGTGATGTATAATCTGTATGTAGTGATCTCCCCCCAGTGGTGGTGTATAATCTGTATGTAGTGATCTCCCCCTAGTGGTGGTGTATAATCTGTATGAAGTGATCTCCCCCTAGTGGTGGTGTATAATCTGTATGTAGTGAGCTCTCCCTAGTGGTGATGTATAATCTGTATGTAGTGATCTCCCCCTAGTGGTGGTGTATAATCTGTATGTAGTGAGCTCCCCCTAGTGGTGGTGTATAATCTGTATGTAGTGAGCTCCCCCTAGTGGTGGTGTATAATGTGTATGTAGTGAGCTCCCCCTAGTGGTGGTGTATAATGTGTATGTAGTGAGCCCCCCCTAGTGGTGGTGTATAATCTGTATGTAGTGAGCTCCCCCTAGTGGTGGTGTATAATATGTATGTAGTGATCTCCCCCTAGTGGTGGTGTATAATCTGTATGTAGTGAGCTCCCCCTAGTGGTGGTGTATAATCTGTATGTAGTGAGCTCCCCCTAGTGGTGGTGTATAATGTGTATGTAGTGAGCTCCCCCTAGTGGTGGTGTATAATCTGTATGTAGTGAGCTCCCCCTAGTGGTGGTGTATAATGTGTATGTAGTGAGCTCCCCCTAGTGGTGGTGTATAATGTGTATGTAGTGAGCTCCCCCTAGTGGTGATGTATAATCTGTATGTAGTGAGCTCCCCCTAGTGGTGGTGTATAATCTGTATGTAGTGAGCTCCCCCTAGTGGTGGTGTATAATCTGTATGTAGTGATCTCCCCCTAGCGGTGGTGTATAATCTGTATGTAGTGTGCTCCCCCTAGTGGTGATGTATAATCTGTATGTAGTGAGCTCCCCCTAGTGGTGGTGTATAATCTGTATGTAGTGAGCTCCCCCTAGTGGTGGTGTATAATGTGTATGTAGTGAGCTCCCCCTAGTGGTGGTGTATAATGTGTATGTAGTGAGCTCCCCCTAGTGGTGATGTATAATCTGTATGTAGTGATCTCCCCCTAGCGGTGGTGTATAATCTGTATGTAGTGAGCTCCCCCTAGTGGTGGTGTATAATGTGTATGTAGTGAGCTCCCCCTAGTGGTGGTGTATAATGTGTATGTAGTGAGCTCCCCCTAGTGGTGATGTATAATCTGTATGTAGTGATCTCCCCCCAGTGGTGGTGTATAATCTGTATGTAGTGATCTCCCCCTAGTGGTGGTGTATAATCTGTATGAAGTGATCTCCCCCTAGTGGTGGTGTATAATCTGTATGTAGTGAGCTCTCCCTAGTGGTGATGTATAATCTGTATGTAGTGATCTCCCCCTAGTGGTGATGTATAATCTGTATGTAGTGAGCTCCCCCTAGTGGTGGTGTATAATCTGTAAGTAGTGAGCTCCCACTAGTGGTGGTGTATAATCTGTATGTAGTGAGCTCCCCCTAGTGGTGGTGTATAATCTGTATGTAGTTAGCTCCCCCTAGTGGTGGTGTATAATCTGTATGTAGTGAGCTCCCCCTAGTGGTGGTGTATAATCTGTATGTAGTGAGCTCCCCCTAGTGGTGGTGTATAATCTGTATGTAGTGATCTCCCCCAAGTGGTGGTGTATAATCTGTATGTAGTGATCTCCCCCTAGTGGTGGTGTATAATCTGTATGTAGTGATCGCCCCCAAGTGGTGGTGTATAATCTGTATGTAGTGAGCTCCTCCTAGTGGTGGTGTATAATCTGTATGTAGTGAGCTCCCCCTAGTGGTGGTATATAATCTGTATGTAGTGAGCTCCCCCTAGTGGTGGTGTATAATCTGTATGTAGTGAGCTCCCTCTAGTGGTGGTGTATAATCTGTATGTAGTGAGCTCCTCCTAGTGGTGGTGTATAATCTGTATGTAGTGAGCTCCCCCTAGTGGTGGTGTATAATCTGTATGTAGTGAGCTCCCTCTAGTGGTGGTGTATAATCTGTATGTAGTGAGCTCCCCCTAGTGGTGGTGTATAATGTGTTTGTAGTGAGCTCCCCCTAGTGGTGGTGTATAATGTGTATGTAGTGAGCTCCCCCTAGTGGTGGTGTATAATCTGTATGTAGTGAGCTCCCCCTAGTGGTGGTGTATAATGTGTATGTAGTGAGCTCCCCCTTGTGGTGGTGTATAATCTGTATGTAGTGAGCTCCCCCTAGTGGTGGTGTATAGTCTGTATGTAGTGAGCTCCCCCTAGTGGTGGTGTATAATGTGTATGTAGTGAGCTCCCCCTAGTGGTGGTGTATAATGTGTATGTAGTGAGCTCCCCCTAGTGGTGGTGTATAATCTGTATGTAGTGAGCTCCCCCTAGTGGTGGTGTATAATCTGTATGTAGTGAGCTCCCCCTAGTGGTGGTGTATAATCTGTATGTAGTGAGCTCCCCCTAGTGGTGGTGTATAATCTGTATGTAGTGAGCTCCCCCTAGTGGTGGTGTATAATCTGTATGTAGTGAGCTCCCCCTAGTGGTGGTTTATAATCTGTATGTAGTGATCTCCCCCTAGTGGTGGTGTATAATCTGTATGTAGTGATCTCCCCCTAGTGGTGGTGTATAATCTGTATGTAGTGAGCTCCTCCTAGTGGTGGTGTATATTCTGTATGTAGTGATCTCCCCCTAGTGGTGGTGTATAATCTGTATGTAGTGATCTCCCCCTAGTGGTGGTGTATATTCTGTATGTAGTGATCTCCCCCTAGTGGTGGTGTATAATCTGTATGTAGTGATCTCCCCCTAGTGGTGGTGTATAATCTGTATGTAGTGATCTCCCCCTAGTGGTGGTGTATAATCTGTATGTAGTGAGCTCCTCCTGGTGGTGGTGTATATTCTGTGTGTAGTGATCTCCCCCTAGTGGTGGTGTATAATCTGTATGTAGTGAGCTCCCCCTAGTGGTGGTGTATATTCTGTATGTAGTGATCTCCCCCTAGTGGTGGTGTATAATCTGTATGTAGTGATCTCCCCCTAGTGGTGGTGTATAATGTGTATGTAGTGATCTCCCCCTAGTGGTGGTGTATAATCTGTATGTAGTGAGCTGATGATTTGCGCTGAACGTGTTATTCTGTCTGTGGTGTAGGGATATTACGCGGGCAGTCTTGTGCGTGTTGGTTCACATGGGGTTGGCGTGTATACAGTGGCGGAGGCATTTGGCACGGGGGTCAGTCTGGGTCGATCCGATTGTTCCCCTGCCCTCATTATGGCCTCCGGGGGTGTGGAGTGTGGGGGACGTCACCTGCTCATTACTGCTGTGATTTATATAGAGAACATAAATAAGATTCTACAAATGACCCCCCCAGTGTGTGCCCCCCCCCCGGTGCCCGCACGCAGCCCCCCATTATACAGGGAGAGTTCATGAAGCTGCTGCCCCCATTCTTCTGTGTGAATCCACATGACACCGAAATTAATGGCTGCGGCTCGTGAGACCTGTCTGTACTTAACCCTTTCATGTCCATCCCCAGCCCCCAAAGCTCATCTCCCACCATGCTCAGCACTCCTCCCCAGCATATAGGGGGTTAAGCGATTGTCAGACGTTGGGAATTTGAAATCTTTTTGTTGTGATCTCGGGGGATTATTAATGGACCCAGGGTTACACAAGGGAGCGCGACGCCTGGGGCCGCACAGCAGAGCCGGGGAGCGCAGCGCACAAGGTAACGCATCTGCACAACTTTACATCTACAATGGGGAATGTTTGCAGAAGGGATGACGGTAATCTGTGTGCACACATCAGGGGGCGCTATCCCAGAGCCAGGAAGCTTTATTTATGTGCCAGATTTACCCCTCAGCGACGGCTGAAATTTCACCAAATTTTAGGTTTTCAGTAAATGTCATCTGTCTCTAGAATGGAAATGTCATTACATGGCGGAGGGGGGCACGGGGCGGAGCTATGCACCCACCCAAAAACACTGCAGAGATTAATAGATTGTATCCCCCCCTGTACAGTCTCCTCTCCTCGGGATGAAATGGCTGATAACAGAGAGTAAAAGATTGTATCCCCCCCCTGTACAGTCTCCCCTCCCCAGGATGAAATGGCTGATAACAGAGAGTAATAGATTGTATCCCCCTGTACAGTCTCCTCTCCCCAGGATGAAATGGCTGATAACAGAGAGTAATAAATAGTATCCCCCCTGTACAGTCTCCTCTCCCCGGGATGTAATGGCTGATAACAGAGAGTAATAGATTGTATCCCCCTGTACAGTCTCCTCTCCCCGGGATGTAATGGCTGATAACAGAGAGTAATAGATTGTATCCCCTGTACAGTCTCCTCTCCCCGGGATGTAATGGCTGATAACAGAGAGTAATAGATTGTACCCCCCCTGTACAGTCTCCTCTCCCTGGGATGTAATGGCTGATAACAGAGAGTAATAGATTGTATCCCCCTGTACAGTCTCCTCTCCCTGGGATGTAATGGCTGATAACAGAGAGTAATAGATTGTATCCCCCTGTACAGTCTCCTCTCCCTGGGATGTAATGACTGATAACAGAGAGTAATAGATTGTATCCCCCCCTGTACAGTCTCCTCTCCCCGGAATGTAATGGCTGATAACAGAGAGTAACAGATTGTATCCCCCTGTACAGTCTCCCCTCCCCAGGATGAAATGGCTGATAACAGAGAGTAATAGATTGTATCCCCCTGTACAGTCTCCTCTCCCCAGGATGAAATGGCTGATAACAGAGAGTAATAGATTGTATCCCCCTGTACAGTCTCCTCTCCCCAGGATGAAATGGCTGATAACAGAGAGTAATAGATTGTATCCCCCTGTACTGTCTCCTCTCCCCAGGATGTAATGGCTGATAACAGAGAGTAATAGATTGTATCCCACCTGTACAGTCTCCTCTTCCTGGGATGTAATGGCTGATAACAGAGAGTAATAGATTTTATCCCTTTGTACAGTCTCCTCTCCCCAGGATGAAATGGCTGATAACAGAGAGTAATAGATTGTATCCCCCTGTACAGTCTCCACTCCCCAGGATGTAATGGCTGATAACAGAGAGTAATAGATTGTACCCCCCCTGTACAGTCTCCTCTCCCCAGGATGTAATGGCTGATAACAGAGAGTAATAGACTGTATCCCCCTGTACAGTCTCCTCTCCCCGGGGTGTAATGGCTGATAACAGAGAGTAATAGATTGTATCCCCCCTGTACAGTCTCCTCTCCCCAGGATGTAATGGCTGATAACAGAGAGTAATAGATTGTACCCCCCCTGTACAGTCTCCTCTCCCCAGGATGTAATGGCTGATAACAGAGAGTAATAGACTGTATCCCCCTGTACAGTCTCCTCTCCCCAGGATGTAATGGCTGATAACAGAGAGTAATAGATTGTACCCCCCCTGTACAGTCTCCTCTCCCCAGGATGTAATGGCTGATAACAGAGAGTAATAGATTGTATCCCCCTGTACAGTCTCCTCTCCCCGGGATGTAATGGCTGATAACAGACAGTAATAGATTGTATCCCCCTGTACAGTCTCCTCTCCCCAGGATGTAATGGCTGATAACAGAGAGTAATAGATTGTATCCCCCTGTACAGTCTCCTCTCCCCAGGATGTAATGGCTGATAACAGAGAGTAATAGACTGTATCCCCCTGTACAGTCTCCTCTCCCCAGGATGTAATGGCTGATAACAGACAGTAATAGATTGTATCCCCCTGTACAGTCTCCCCTCCCCAGGATGAAATGGCTGATAACAGAGAGTAATAGATTGTATCCCCCTGTACAGTCTCCTCTCCCCAGGATGTAATGGCTGATAACAGAGAGTAATAGACTGTATCCCCCTGTACAGTCTCCTCTCCCCAGGATGTAATGGCTGATAACAGACAGTAATAGATTTTATCCCTTTGTACAGTCTCCTCTCCATAGGATGAAATGGCTGATAGCAGAGAGCAGCAGCAGGTATGTATTGGGCTCAGATATTTGTGGCGCAGCAGATGGTTCCTGTGATATTTGCAGATCTGAAGTGACGCCATATGTGATCCAAATTCTCGGACTAATCCCCCTCCCCCGCTGAGCTCTGCCCCTCCCCCTCTTGTGAGACACTTACAGTAATCATCCATTTCGTGCGGTGACGTCTCTTTGACGCTTTCCGTCGCTTCGTTTACTTTTATCTGTTTGAAAAAGATGAAAAAAAAGTTAAATCTAATAAGAATTTACGGTGTCACAAAATCTCGCATAAACCTGCTGCGGCGCGTCGTATAAGTTATGATCGCGGCTCTTGAAGATTTCAGAATCACTGCGCAAATTACTGCCGTTGGGTGAGGAGCGGCAGAACGGCGCGTGTCAGGTGGCAGGAAGATCCCAAATTTATTTGTATTGATTAAGAATTAAACTCAGGCCCCTCCCCCCGCTGATACAATGTTGCCATGTAGTTCTTTATGTTCTATCAGGTCCATGACGTTGCACAGTGGAATGTAAGAGTCAGACTCCTCCTCTACCTGTCATTTGACAACTTTGACTCCTCCCCTGCTGAGCACATAGGCCCCTCCCCTCTCCTGACTGAAACATTGTTGCCACGTAGTTACTATTTTGTATCAGCTCCATGACATTGCACAGTGGACTCCTCTTCCACCTGTCATGTGACCAATGTGCTCCTCCCCTGCTGAGCATGCAGGCCCCTCCTCCACACAGTGCTCCTTTTAGTGCTGACACAATGTTGTCATGTAGTTTCTATAGTGTATCTTTGCACAGTGGACTGCTCCTCCATCTGTCATGTGACCACTGTGACTCCTCCCCTGCTGAGCACACAGGCCGCTCCCCCGCACAGTGTTCCTCTTATTGACCGATACAATGTTGCCATGTAGTTTCTATATTGTATCAGTGCCCTGGCGTGGCACAGTGGACTCCTCCTCCTCCTGTCATGTGACCACTGTGACCCCTCCCCTGCAGAGTACGTGTAGACTCCCAAGGTGACAATAGAGATGACTGATGCATCTCGGAACTCTGGTTGTCACGCACTGTGTATGTGTGATGTGTCTGGACCTGATACTTTGTGGGTTGATGACATCATCAGCTAGCCCCTCCCCTTCTCTCTGAGGGAAGAGCTTGAGAGCAGGGGTCTCCTGAGGGCACATCTATGATCAGTCCTGATAGATGAATGAGATGAGACGCACGGCGCCGTCCACTCCCCGTTTAAAGTGAATAACGTTATTTCGGCGGTTTTACCCGGGGCCTGTTTTACGTTTTATTGTGTCAGTAATTGCATTGTATCAGCGATAAACAAACGGCGGCGCATAAAATTAACATTTTCTCAATTAACCGTCAATCTAGTTGATTAACTCCGCGATGCCTGCTCCGCCAGGTGCGGTGCGCTGTGACGGCGGTCATGATTTATGGTGACCTGCGCCTTTAAGTCGCTTCGTAAGATTCTGGCAATCGCCATATTGTAAATAATTTATATTCTTGCAGTGATTGGCCGCTCGGCGCCAGCTCTCACCTCTTCTGTTTTAAGGCAGGTGGACGGATGGTGGACTTGTGCTGCGCGTTTTTTAAAAATTATTCACTTGTCGCATTTCCTGCTTCTTCTGCGCTGAATTATTCAGGATTCGATCGTTCTGGGGTCACAGGTCGCGCACCGCAGCATCATCCAGCGCTGTGACTCCTCCCCATGAGTGCTTTGACTGAAGGGATAACTGCAATGGACTGACATATGAATGTGATCCAGTGATAAGGGGATCGAGTGCACAGAGCGATTTTCACTGATCCTGGGAAAGCTGAGTGATCCTTGGGAAAATTGTAGAACTTTTTATCATACAAACACCATCTACTTTCTATATCATTTCCACTTATTTTTTAAACATTTCTGCTGGTTGTCATTTTATACAAAGCTGCATTGGTCATGTGATGTCACACAGGTGCACGGCTCATTATAAACCTAGTCATGTGATGTCACACAGGTGCACGGCTCATTATATCCTCTCCTGCCTGGGAGGTTCTGTAAAATTTGACAGTTTCCTTCTCGCCTGTAGTTGGAGCAGAACTTTGACCCGACTCTCCTGACTGCGGAGCACACAGAACCAGAACCGGCTTGGGTCATAGTTCACTGCATTTTCTTCATTTCTGATCAACAGCTGCAGAGTATATCACTCCACAAGCGCAAACCACGGAGAGATGAATACATCCTGTACTATACTTCAGAGCTGCACTGACTATTCTGCTGGTGCAGTCACTGGGGCAGATTTACTTACCCGTTTCTGTCGTGATCCCGCAGCGCTTTGGCCGACGCAGATCCGGGTCCGGCGCGATTCATGAGGATCGTGTGTCCGAGTTCCTGCATGTTTCGCTTCCCCGCCTGAGCTCATCTGCCTCTTCCGGGTGCATGTAAGTGCTTGATCTTGCGACACAATCGTGTTTTTAAATTCCGTGATTTGTCCGACGGCCACGCCCCCGATTTGTGTTGCATGCAAGCTGGCGCCGATGCGGCACAATCCAATCGCTTGCGCCAAAATCCCGGGGCAATTTAGCGCAAAACGTGAATCGCCGGGAAACCCGACGAAAGTGCATCCAACGGACCCTTAGTGAATGAGCCCCACTGTGTACATCTTTGTCCTGTATCTGTAGAGTTTTTGGTCCGGGCTGTTGCTCTGACAGGTGATTGTCTGCGCTGGATACAACTATTATCATATCTGGACTGTGGAGAGATGTGGGCGTAGACTGGATTGTTCCTATTCTCTGACAGTGAGCAGAGATATTTACGAGAGTTCGATGTTTCATTCTGTTACTCTTGTTTTCCATTGTCAGTAGTGATTCGTTACAGTGTGTCACTCCAACCCTGCGGCATTGTTCCCTCTCCTGTGCTTGTGCCGTGCTCTCGATGACTTCTTCTCGTTTTCGGTCTCTATTAATCTGTTCCTTCAATAAATGTGAAGATTAAAGAGACGGGAAATGAATAAATCGCCGTCTTGCGCTCTGGAGAGACTCCGCACGATGCGAGATGTCAATATCTCTCTGTGGTTGCAGTGGATAATCCATACCCCGGGTCATTATTGAGAGTGACGGCTCTGCTGCGGGGGTCCAATGCACCGATACCTGACCTCAGCGCTAAGAACCGCCCACATTGCAAGGATCCAATCACTGATGGACCTGTCACCTGAGTCATGGCGACCAATCAATCGGCAGTGTGGGCGAGCCGGTCGATCCGCTGATTAGCCGCTCCATAGAACACAAGGGTCAAATCAATTCAACAATTTGCTAAAAGCGACAAGTGTGTCAGACTCATGGATCGGCGTGATCTAATACCAGGAGGATCGCCATGATCAATCATCGCTAAATCGTCAGTGGCAACCGGCGCCAATCTATTCTCAAATGTATTACTTCCTGCCACCGCTAATATCATCGCTACAATGTATCACATAGAAATACAAGGTGGACACAGCTCATGTACTCACACATGTGTCTCCATGGATACAGACTACAAACAAACCCTGTGTAGTCTGATCTTTCATCGTGTCTCATCCCATCTCCACTATAGACAATCACTGCTGCTGGATTGTGTCTACACAGAAGGAGGGACACTGCACATGACTTGTATCCTGCAGTGTTTAGCAGTTCTGCTGCTTCATCTGTATCAGAGCTTGAGACTGGAAACCGGCTGCCATGATGTCTCCCATACACGGCACACATCACCGAGAAGTACTGTCCGGTACTGATGGTAATAAAGCACTTGGGGTGAGATGGACACATACATTTCCTTATCTGCAGCAGCCTCTGTCTGAGACTGTGTCCTTTCACTGTCATGTATGTACACAGTGACTGCACCAGCAGCAGAATAGTGAGTGCAGCTCTGGGGTATAATACAGGATGTAACTCAGGATCAGTACAGGATAAGTAATGTCATGTATGTACACAGTGACTGCACCAGCAGCAGAATAGTGAGTGCAGCTCTGGGGTATAATACAGGATGTAACTCAGGATCAGTACAGGATAAGTAATGTCATGTATGTACACAGTGACTGCACCAGCAGCAGAATAGTGAGTGCAGCTCTGGGGTATAATACAGGATGTAACTCAGGATCAGTACAGGATAAGTAATGTCATGTATGTACACAGTGACTGCACCAACAGCAGAATAGTGAGTGCAGCTCTGGGGTATAATACAGGATGTAACTCAGGATCAGTACAGGATAAGTAATGTCATGTATGTACACAGTGACTGCACCAGCAGCAGAATAGTGAGTGCAGCTCTGGGTATAATACAGGATGTAACTCGGGATCAGTACAGGATAAGTAATGTCATGTATGTACACAGTGACTGCACCAGCAGCAGAATAGTGAGTGCAGCTCTGGGGTATAATGCAGAATGTAACTCAGGATCAGTACAGGATAAGTAATGTCATGTATGTACACAGTGACTGCACCAGCAGCAGAATAGTGAGTGTAGCTCTGGAGTATAATACAGGATGTAACTCAGGATCAGTACAGGATAAGTAATGTCATGTATGTACACAGTGACTGCACCAGCAGCAGAATAGTGAGTGCAGCTCTGGGGTATAATACAGGATGTAACTCAGGATCAGTACAGGATAAGTAATGTCATGTATGTACACAGTGACTGCACCAACAGCAGAATAGTGAGTGCAGCTCTGGGGTATAATACAGGATGTAACTCGGGATCAGTACAGGATAAGTAATGTCATGTATGTACACAGTGACTGCACCAGCAGCAGAATAGTGAGTGCAGCTCTGGGGTATAATGCAGGATGTAACTCAGGATCAGTACAGGATAAGTAATGTCATGTATGTACACAGTGACTGCACCAGCAGCAGAATAGTGAGTGCAGCTCTGGGGTATAATACAGGATGTAACTCAGGATCAGTACAGGATAAGTAATGTCATGTATGTACACAGTGACTGCACCAGGAGCAGAATAGTGAGTGCAGCTCTGGGGTATAATACAGGATGTAACTCAGGATCAGTACAGGATAAGTAATGTCATGTATGTACACAGTGACTGCACCAGCAGCAGAATAGTGAGTGCAGCTCTGGGGTATAATGCAGGATGTAACTCAGGATCAGTACAGGATAAGTAATGTCATGTATGTACACAGTGACTGCACCAGCAGCAGAATAGTGAGTGCAGCTCTGGGGTATAATGCAGGATGTAACTCAGGATCAGTACAGGATAAGTAATGTCATGTATGTACACAGTGACTGCACCAGCAGCAGAATAGTGAGTGCAGCTCCGGAGTATAATCCAGGATGTAACTCAGGATCAGTACAGGATAAGTAATGTCATGTATGTACACAGTGACTGCACCAGCAGCAGAATAGTGAGTGCAGCTCTGGGGTATAATACAGGATGTAACTCAGGATCAGTACAGGATAAGTAATGTCATGTATGTACACAGTGACTGCACCAGGAGCAGAATAGTGAGTGCAGCTCTGGGGTATAATACAGGATGTAACTCAGGATCAGTACAGGATAAGTAATGTCATGTATGTACACAGTGACTGCACCAGCAGCAGAATAGTGAGTGCAGCTCTGGAGTATAATACAGGATGTAACTCGGGATCAGTACAGGATAAGTAATGTCATGTATGTACACAGTGACTGCACCAGCAGCAGAATAGTGAGTGGGGTATAATATTTGTGCAGGTATTACTGAAGTGGCCTCAGGTATCGTTGATGTTGTTTATGGATATGAATGTTTTGTAATGTTCATGTTGCACAGAATTCTGGGGGATTTCTGATGTTTTGGATGATTATACTGTAATAATGATGTAATAATTTGTCTGTTTTGTCTTGTGTTTGGGGCAGGTGTTAGTGATTGGTTGATACATTATATTGTAGTTGTATAATTCCCCCCCCCCCCCCCCCCCATTCCCCTGTTTTGGTAGAGGCCCTGCTGCATTGTGGGTGATTCCTGGCTGTGCCCCGGGATCCCTCCGCTCCGCTCTGTACTGATGCTGGGTCAGGATTTTGTCCTTATTAACGTGAGAAATATCCTCTGCAACAAACAGCGGCTGTCCCCAGCAGATGCTGCACTATGACAGGCCAGCAGGCGGCGCCATCACCTGCCCTGGCTTCATGTCATCTGCCACTCACACTCATGTTTTTTCCCACTTATTCATGGCTTATTCTTATTCTCTTAGTCACATCCAGAGCTGCGGTCACGAGTCCGGTCTCATTCTCTCTTGGCATCTGTGTCTCATGTATTTTTCTATATTCTGCATTTAGGGAGATAACATACAAGTGGCAGCTTGAAGAATTGTTGCAGAGTTGGATGTGACTGGAGTATAAAGCATGATATATCCTAGGACTATAACCAAAGATTGTGCAGGATTTTCTCCTCCTCCTGTCCATGTGCTCTCTGCAGCCAGTGTTATGTATTATCCCTGGAGATATGTGTAATCAGACCTCACACTGCTGTGCTCTGTGCTCTCTGCAGCCAGTGTTATGTATTATCCCTGGAGATATGTGTAATCAGACCTCACACTGCTGTGCTCTGTGCTCCCTGCAGCCAGTGTTATGTATTATCCCTGGAGATATGTGTAATCAGACCTCACACTGCTGTGCTCTGTGCTCTCTGCAGCCAGTGTTATGCATTGTCCCTGGAGAGATGTGTAATCAGTCCTCACACTGCTGTGCTCTGTGGTCTCTGCAGCCAGTGTTATGTATTGTCCCTGGAGAGATGTGTAATCAGACCTCACACTGCTGTGCTCTGTGCAGCCAGTGTTATGTATTGTCCCTGAAGAGATGTGTAATCAGACCTCACACTGCTGTGCTCTGTGCTCTCTGCAGCCAGTGTTATGTATTGTCCCTGGAGAGATGTGTAATCAGACCTCACACTGCTGTGCTCTGTGCTCTCTGCAGCCAGTGTTATGTATTGTCCCAGGAGAGATGTGTAATCAGACCTCACACTGCTGTGCTCTGTGCACTCTGCAGCCAGTGTTATGTATTGTCCCTGGAGAGATGTGTAATCAGACCTCACACTGCTGTGTTGTGTGCTCTCTGCAGCCAGTGTTATGTATTGTCCCTGGAGAGATGTGTAATCAGACCTCACACTGCTGTGCTCTGTGCACTCTGCAGCCAGTGTTATGTATTGTCCCTGGAGAGATGTGTAATCAGACCTCACACTGCTGTGTTGTGTGCTCTCTGCAGCCAGTGTTATGTATTGTCCCTGGAGAGATGTGTAATCAGACCTCACACTGCTGTGCTCTGTGCACTCTGCAGCCAGTGTTATGTATTGTCCCTGGAGAGATGTGTAATCAGACCTCACACTGCTGTGCTCTCTGCAGCCAGTGTTATGTATTGTCCCTGGAGAGATGTGTAATCAGACCTCACACTGCTGGGCTGTGTGCTCTCTGCAGCCAGTGTTATGTATTGTCCCTGGAGAGATGTGTAATCAGACCTCACACTGCTGTGTTCTGTGCTCTCTGCAGCCAGTGTTATGTATTGTCCCTGGAGAGATGTGTAATCAGACCTCGCACTGCTGTGCTGTGTGCTCTCTGCAGCCAGTGTTATGTATTGTCCCCGGAGAGATGTGTAATCAGACCTCACACTGCTGTGCTCTGTGCTCTCTGCAGCCAGTGTTATGTATTGTCCCTGGAGAGATGTGTAATCAGACCTCACACTGCTGTGCTCTCTGCAGCCAGTGTTATGTATTGTCCCTGGAGAGATGTGTAATCAGACCTCACACTGCTGTGCTCTGTGCTCTCTGCAGCCAGTGTTATGTATTGTCCCTGGAGAGATGTGTAATCAGACCTGGTAGATGTGTAGAGGTGGTATTGGGGTGACGGTTGAGGTGTAGTATTGTTGTGGTGCTGACACATAATAAATATGGTGCATACCAAAATAAAAACCCCTCTGCCAACAAAAAAAGGCAAAAAGCCAATACGTCTTTTTTTATTTCCTTTAAGTGTTTCCTCCGGTTACATTGTTACATCTGTCATCTCCATGTGGTCCCCACCACAGTATGTGACAAATCTGACAGTCATCTTGTATGTATGTGACAGATCAATAATATGTCAGTGATGTCTCTTCTATATTTTTTAAGATGCATCATCTCTGGTTTACATTGTATTCTGTGTGTATATCGCTCTGTTACATTGTATCCTGTGTGTATATCGCTCTGTTACATTGTATCCTGTGTGTATATCCCTATGTTACAGTGTATCCTGTGTGTATATCGCTCTGTGTTACATTGTATCCTGTGTGTATATCGCTCTATGTTACATTGTATCCTGTGTGTATATCGCTCTGTTACATTGTATCCTGTGTGTATATCCCTATGTTACAGTGTATCCTGTGTGTATATCGCTCTGTGTTACATTGTATCCTGTGTGTATATCGCTCTATGTTACATTGTATCCTGTGTGTATATCGCTCTGTTACATTGTATCCTGTGTGTATATCGCTCTGTGTTACATAGTATCCTGTGTGTATATATATCGCTCTGTGTTACATTGTATCCTGTGTGTATATCGCTCTGTGTTACATTGTATCCTGTGTGTATATCGCTCTGTGTTACATTGTATCCTGTGTGTATATCGCTCTGTTACATTGTATCCTGTGTGTATATCGCTCTGTTACATTGTATCCTGTGTGTATATCTCTCTGTGTTACATTGTATCCTGTGTGTATATCGCTCTGTGTTACAGTGTATCCTGTGTGTGTATATCGCTCTGTTACAGTGTATCCTGTGTGTATATCGCTCTATGATACAGTGTATCCTGTGTGTATATCGCTCTGTGTTACATTGTATCCTGTGTGTATATCGCTCTGTTACATTGTATCCTGTGTGTATATCGCTCTGTGTTACATTGTATCTTGTGTGTATATCGCTCTGTGTTACATTGTATCCTGTGTGTATATCGCTCTGTTACATTGTATCCTGTGTGTATATCGCTCTGTTACATTGTATCCTGTGTGTATATCGCTCTGTTACATTGTATCCTGTGTGTATATCGCTCTGTTACATTGTATCCTGTGTGTATATCGCTCTGTTACATTGTATCCTGTGTGTATATCGCTCTGTTACATTGTATCCTGTGTGTATATCGCTCTGTTACATTGTATCCTGTGTGTATATCGCTCTGTGTTACATTGTATCCTGTGTGTATATCGCTCTGTGTTACATTGTATCCTGTGTGTATATCGCTCTGTGTTACATTGTATCCTGTGTGTATATCGCTCTGTGTTACATTGGATCCTGTGTGTATATCGCTCTGTTACATTGTATCCTGTGTGTATATCGCTCTGTGTTACATTGTATCCTGTGTGTATATCGCTCTGTGTTACATTGTATCCTGTGTGTATATCGCTCTGTTACATTGTATCCTGTGTGTATATCGCTCTGTTACATTGTATCCTGTGTGTATATCTCTCTGTGTTACATTGTATCCTGTGTGTATATCGCTCTGTGTTACAGTGTATCCTGTGTGTGTATATCGCTCTGTTACAGTGTATCCTGTGTGTATATCGCTCTATGATACAGTGTATCCTGTGTGTATATCGCTCTGTGTTACATTGTATCCTGTGTGTATATCGCTCTGTTACATTGTATCCTGTGTGTATATCGCTCTGTGTTACATTGTATCTTGTGTGTATATCGCTCTGTGTTACATTGTATCCTGTGTGTATATCGCTCTGTTACATTGTATCCTGTGTGTATATCGCTCTGTTACATTGTATCCTGTGTGTATATCGCTCTGTTACATTGTATCCTGTGTGTATATCGCTCTGTTACATTGTATCCTGTGTGTATATCGCTCTGTTACATTGTATCCTGTGTGTATATCGCTCTGTTACATTGTATCCTGTGTGTATATCGCTCTGTTACATTGTATCCTGTGTGTATATCGCTCTGTGTTACATTGTATCCTGTGTGTATATCGCTCTGTGTTACATTGTATCCTGTGTGTATATCGCTCTGTGTTACATTGTATCCTGTGTGTATATCGCTCTGTGTTACATTGGATCCTGTGTGTATATCGCTCTGTTACATTGTATCCTGTGTGTATATCGCTCTGTGTTACATTGTATCCTGTGTGTATATCGCTCTGTGTTACATTGTATCCTGTGTGTATATCGCTCTGTTACATTGTATCCTGTGTGTATATCGCTCTGTTACATTGTATCCTGTGTGTATATCGCTCTGTTACATTGTATCCTGTGTGTATATCGCTCTGTGTTACATTGTATCCTGTGTGTATATCGCTCTGTGTTACATTGTATCCTTTGTGTATATCGCTCTGTTACATTGTATCCTGTGTGTATATCGCTCTGTGTTACATTGTATCCTGTGTGTATATCGCTCTGTTACATTGTATCCTGTGCGTATATCACTCTGTGTTACATTGTATCCTGTGTGTATATCGCTCTGTTACATTGTATCCTGTGTGTATATCGCTCTGTTACATTGTATCCTGTGTGTATATCGCTCTGTTACATTGTATCCTGTGTGTATATCGCTCTGTGTTACATTGTACCCTGTGTGTATATCGCTCTGTGTTACATTGTATCCTGTGTGTATATCGCTCTGTTACATTGTATCCTGTGTGTATATCACTCTGTGTTACATTGTATCCTGTGTGTATATCGCTCTGTTACATTGTATCCTGTGCGTATATCACTCTGTGTTACATTGTATCCTGTGTGTATATCGCTCTGTGTTACATTGTATCCTGTGTGTATATCGCTCTGTGTTACATTGTATCCTGTGTGTATATCGCTCTGTGTTACATTGTATCCTGTGTGTATATCGCTCTGTGTTACATTGTGTCCTGTGTGTATATTGCTCTGTTACATTGTATCCTGTGTGTATATCGCTCTGTGTTACATTGTATCCTGTGTGTATATAGCTCTATGTTACATTGTATCCTGTGTGTATATCGCTCTGTGTTACATTGTATCCTGTGTGTGTATCGCTCTGTGTTACATTGTATCCTGTGTGTATATCGCTCTGTGTTACATTGTACCCTGTGTGTATATCGCTCTGTGTTACATTGTATCCTGTGTGTATATCGCTCTGTGTTACATTGTATCCTGTGTGTATATCGCTCTGTGTTACATTGTGTCCTGTGTGTATATCGCTCTGTGTTACATTGTGTCCTGTGTGTATATCTCTCTGTGTTACATTGTATCCTGTGTGTATATCTCTCTGTGTTACATTGTATCCTGTGTGTATATCGCTCTGTGTTACATTGTATCCTGTGTGTATATCGCTCTGTGTTTCAGTGTATCCTGTGTGTATATCGCTCTGTGTTACAGTGTATCCTGTGTGTATATCGCTCTGTTACATTGTATCCTGTGTGTATATCTCTCTGTGTTACATTGTATCCTGTGTGTATATCGCTCTGTGTTACATTGTATCCTGTGTGTATATCGCTCTGTGTTTCAGTGTATCCTGTGTGTATATCGCTCTGTGTTACAGTGTATCCTGTGTGTATATCGCTCTGTTACATTGTATCCTGTGTGTATATCGCTCTGTGTTACATTGTATCTTGTGTGTATATCGCTCTGTGTTACATTGTATCCTGTGTGTATATCGCTCTGTGTTACATTGTATCCTGTGTGTATATCGCTCTGTTACATTGTATCCTGTGTGTATATCGCTCTGTTACATTGTATCCTGTGTGTATATCGCTCTGTGTTACATTGTATCCTGTGTGTATATCGCTCTGTTACATTGTATCCTGTGTGTATATCGCTCTGTGTTACATTGTATCCTGTGTGTATATCGCTCTGTGTTACAGTGTATCCTGTGTGTATATCGCTCTGTGTTACATTGGATCCTGTGTGTATATCGCTCTGTTACATTGTATCCTGTGTGTATATCGCTCTGTGTTACATTGTATCCTGTGTGTATATCGCTCTGTTACATTGTATCCTGTGTGTATATCGCTCTGTTACATTGTATCCTGTGTGTATATCGCTCTGTGTTACATTGTATCCTGTGTGTATATCGCTCTGTGTTACATTGTATCCTTTGTGTATATCGCTCTGTTACATTGTATCCTGTGTGTATATCGCTCTGTGTTACATTGTATCCTGTGTGTATATCGCTCTGTGTTACATTGTATCCTGTGTGTATATCGCTCTGTGTTACATTGTATCCTGTGTGTATATCGCTCTGTGTTACATTGTGTCCTGTGTGTATATTGCTCTGTTACATTGTATCCTGTGTGTATATCGCTCTGTGTTACATTGTATCCTGTGTGTATATAGCTCTATGTTACATTGTATCCTGTGTGTATATCGCTCTGTGTTACATTGTATCCTGTGTGTGTATCGCTCTGTGTTACATTGTATCCTGTGTGTATATCGCTCTGTGTTACATTGTACCCTGTGTGTACATCGCTCTGTGTTACATTGTATCCTGTGTGTATATCGCTCTGTGTTACATTGTATCCTGTGTGTATATCGCTCTGTGTTACATTGTGTCCTGTGTGTATATCGCTCTGTGTTACATTGTGTCCTGTGTGTATATCTCTCTGTGTTACATTGTATCCTGTGTGTATATCGCTCTGTGTTACATTGTATCCTGTGTGTATATCGCTCTGTGTTTCAGTGTATCCTGTGTGTATATCGCTCTGTGTTACAGTGTATCCTGTGTGTATATCGCTCTGTTACATTGTATCCTGTGTGTATATCGCTCTGTGTTACATTGTATCCTGTGTGTATATCGCTCTGTTACATTGTATCCTGTGTGTATATCGCTCTGTGTTACATTGTATCCTGTGTGTATATCGCTCTGTGTTACATTGTATCCTGTGTGTATATCGCTCTGTGTTACATTGTATCCTGTGTGTATATCGCTCTGTGTTACATTGTATCCTGTGTGTATATCGCTCTGTGTTACATTGTATCCTGTGTGTATATCGCTCTGTGTTACAGTGTATCCTGTGTGTATATCGCTCTGTGTTACAGTGTATCCTGTGTGTATATCGCTCTGTTACATTGTATCCTGTGTGTATATCGCTCTGTGTTACAGTGTATCCTGTGTGTATATCGCTCTGTTACATTGTATCCTGTGTGTATATCGCTCTATGTTACATTGTGTCCTGTGTGTATATCGCTCTATGTTACATTGTGTCCTGTGTGTATATCGCTCTGTGTTACATTGTATCCTGTGTGTATATCGCTCTGTGTTACATTGTATCCTGTGTGTATATCGCTCTGTTACATTGTATCCTGTGTGTATATCGCTGTGTTACAATGATGTCTTGTCCTTCTTGCAGGACTTGCATCGGACGATCTCTTGGACGATAGCCGCTCTGCGTTCCTCCATCATGACCCGGCTATGGACGCTCTTCCTGTCGCTGTTGACCATTTCTCTTCTGCACCTCACCTCAGTCGGAGTCGGGGCGGAGTATTTGGAGATGGAGGAGCAATGTTTGAGGCGGGAGCACCCGGTCCTTACATTTCAGGGTGAGTCACAATCAATTTTTAACACCTTATGTTCCAGGTGATGTGTTAGAATTGAGAATTGTGAATGCAGCTCTGGATGTGACAGGAGTAGAAGATAATCTGTGTGATAATCGGATATCGCTGCCGCTGTCAGGTTTATTGAAAGTGTTAATAGAGCGTCAGACAATCTTAGAGGTGTTGCCGTTCCCCTTCTGGGCTCGTTACATGGTCGCGCCCCCTACCTGCTAATCTGGTGCGGGCTGGGGGTGGCATGTCCACGCCTACGATGGATGGAGCGGTCTGGTCACAGTCTATGCTAATAAACCTTCCATGCAGATTATTATCTTAAGTCATTTATTTAATGAGTTCTCGGAGATCTCTTGATAACAGATGAATTTGTCAGAGCCGTTAGCGGCGGCCCTTACTACTGCCCCCAATGATGAGGCCAATCAGGCTTTTATATGGCAAATGGAAACCATGTATCTTTACTTACTACAAAGCCAAACGACAGTGGTTACCGTAGCGCCAATTATACAGAAACTGCAGCGTTAGACAGGGACGCGCTGACACTTGTGGGACAGGACAGGGACACGCTGACCCTTGGGGGACAGGACAGGGACACGCTGACACTTGGGGGACTGGACACGCTGACACTTGGGGGACTGGACAGGGACACGCTGACACTTGGGGGACAGGACAGGCAGACGCTGACACTTGGGGGACAGGACAGGGACACGCTGACACTTGGGGGGACAGGACAGGGACACGCTGACACTTGGGGGGACAGGACAGGGACACGCTGACACTTGGGGGACAGGTCAGGGACACGCTGATACTTGGGGGACAGGACAGGGACACGCTGACACTTGGGGTACAGGACAGGGACACGCTGACACTTGGGGGGACAGGTCAGGGACACGCTGACACTTGGGGGGACAGGTCAGGGACACGCTGACACTTGGGGGGACAGGTCAGGGACACGCTGACACTTGGGGGGACAGGTCAGGGACACGCTGACACTTGGGGGGACAGGTCAGGGACACGCTGACACTTGGGGGGGTACAGGACAGGGACACGCTGACACTTGGGGGGGTACAGGACAGGGACACGCTGACATGTGGGGTAATCCTATCCTGTGTGATACTCTTTGCTGTATCTAAGTTCAGTCTATGTGATACCCCCGGGCTTATCACCCCTCCCCCGCTGGGGCTGATCTATAATTCTGTTTGGGTCGCGGTTTGTTTTTTGTGTTTTATCCTTAATTAAATCTCCCTCCGTTCTCTTTGCTGTAAGTTCGGATTAATTGCTGGATATTGCGTGTCCGGGCGTCTCATCGCGTCCTGACTAATGGCTTCAGACCATGAAAGTGAAGTCCTGTCACTTGTTTGTAGTCTCAGGAGGCAACAAGCAGAGATCTGGGACTGCAGCTCCGGATGTGACTAGAGAACAAGATATGATAGGGTCCAATGGACGCAGTTTTTATGGTATGGGAGGGGGCCATAGAGAGAACATGGGGGCACAAACAGTGGCCACAAGGGGGTACATGGGAGGCAATGATGGGGGTTATATGTATGGGGGGGAAGTGATGGGGGTTATATTTATGGAGGGCAGTGATTGGGGGAAGTGATGGGGGGTTATATGTATGGCTGCTCATGGATGTGATATTGGGGCTGTGATTTTTCGGGAAGATATTGGGGATTCCTTGTTCTGATCTTTCCCCTTCCTCCCGCAGACCTGAAGCCTTGGTTATCCAACTTCTCGTACGGCGATGTGCAGGATTTCTCGCAGCTCACCCTCGATGTCAACCGGAACCAGCTCATCGTAGGCGCCAGGTAATACACGTTCCCAGCCATGTAGCAGAGCTGAACGTTGTGCACTCACTGGAACCATCTGAGGCTGTGTCCACACTGCGCCTTTCACACCGGCACCTATTCAGTACAGAAGACCCCCAGAGAGAGACCCCCACAGTAATGTTATGATGTTTCCCGCAGTCCTATGTAACATGATGAATGACATATTGGTACCTGCTCCCGTGGCCCGTCATGTGGATGGATCCCACGGAACATAAAACATAGAAATGTGACATGTTAGACACAGAAGACCCTGTCCTGGACCCATACCCCCCTCTGTCCTGGACCCATACCCCCCTCTGTCCTGGACCCATGGTGTCCCCATGCCCCACCCCACTGGCACTATTTTCCCTCTGGCCGGGGCAGGATACCCAGAGTTTCACTAGGGCAGCAAAGCTCTTAATCTTATAATCTTCCCTCTGCTGAATCAGCTCAGTCCTCCCCGTGATATCACATCCAGGCACAGAGAGGTACGAAGCTCGAGGCAGCCCCCCGACATCACCGAACCTCCGCAACAAACACCGGACCCTCTGCTGCTCCACCTGAAAGGACTAAGGACAACACAAGGAACTACTAACAAGAGCAATAATCACAGGAGACATTACCGGCAGTCCCATGTAACACCATAGATAACACAGTGATATCTGAGTACAGATCATGTAGTACATGTGTCCTGCAGTCCTATGTAACACCACAGATAACACAGTGATATCTCTGAGTACAGGTCATGTAGTAGATGTGACCTGCAGTCCTATGTAACACCACAGATAACACAATGATATCTCTGAGTACAGATCATGTAGTAGATGTGTCCTGCAGTCCTATGTAACACCATAGATAACACAGTGATATCTCTGATTACAGATCATGTAGTAGATGTGTCCTGCAGTCCTATGTAACACCACAGATAACACCGTGATATCTCTCTGAGTACAGAGCATGTAGTACATGTGTCCTGCAGTCCTATGTAACACCACAGATAACACAGTGATATCTCTCTGAGTACAGATCATGTAGTAGATGTGTCCTGCAGTCCTGTGTAACACCACAGATAACACAGTGATATCTCTGAGTACAGATCATGTAGTAGATGTGACCTGCAGTCCCATGTAACACCACAGATAACACAGTGATATCTCTGAGTACACATCATGTAGTAGATGTGTCCTGCAGTCCTATGTAACACCACAGATAACACAGTGATATCTCTGAGTACAGATCATGTAGTAGATGTGTCCTGCAGTCCTATGTAACACCACAGATAACACAGTGATATCTCTGAGTACAGATCATGTAGTAGATGTGACCTGCAGTCCTATGTAACACCACAGATAACACAGTGATATCTCTGAGTACAGATCATGTAGTAGATGTGTCCTGCAGTCCTATGTAACACCACAGATAACACAGTGATATCTCTCTGCGTACAGATCATGTAGTAGATGTGTCCTGCAGTCCTATGTAACACCACAGATAACACCTTGATATCTCTGAGTACAGATCATGTAGTAGATGTGTCCTGCAGTCCTATGTAACACCACAGATAACACAGTGATATCTCTGAGTACAGATCATGTAGTAGATGTGTCCTGCAGTCCTATGTAACACCACAGATAACACAGTGATATCTCTCTAAGTACAGATCATGTAGTAGATGTGTCCTGCAGTCCTATGTAACACCACAGATAACACAGTGATATCTCTCTAAGTACAGATCATGTAGTAGATGTGTCCTGCAGTCCTATGTAACACCACAGATAACACAGTGATATCTCTGAGCACAGATCATGTAGTAGATGTGTCCTGCAGTCCTATGTAACACACAGATAATGTGTAGTGATGTGTATAGTGTTGGCTGCTGAGCGGGGTAATTGCTGTGTGAAATATTCATGTTCCCGGGAGGTTTGTTCCTTTTTTATTATACATCATGTTAACTGCTGCGTTGTAATGAATGATCGGTGCAGGGTTTGCAGGCGGTTGCTCGGCATTTGGTGCCCCCTCTCCCTTTCACCCTTCTCCGGTTTCTGACGCTCACTTCCTTTTACCACCACATTGTTTCTGTTTTTGGGTAGGGCGTAGCGCGGTGTGGCGGCTGTCGAAGCGCGGTGTGGCGGCTGTCGGAGCGCGGTGTGGCGGCTGCCGTAGCGCGGTGTGGCGGCTGTTATACTGGGTGTATATATATCTATGTGCTGTAGTGTTGCCCTCCTGCCGTCTCCTTTATGCTGCAATTATAACCTGCAGGGGGTGACGGGCAATCATTGCCCCCACAAGTGCCCTCCTAGATGTGAATAGTATGGATGAGAGGGGGGGGGGGAGGAATCTCTATAATCTCACTGCTCTTACCCCCAATCCTTCATTAAATCCTACATACAGGAGTCCTGGAAATATAAAGACCGGATCTCCCCTATGTAAGTGTAGGAACCACCATGGTGCAGCAATAAATACCACCCCAGCAACCAAGCACTGCATTCACAGCAGATAATACTGCACACCCCAGAGCAGATGATAATAATAGTTGAAATCCAAGAGCAGATGATAATAATAGTGGAGACCCCAGAGCAGATGATTATAATACTGGAGACCCCAGAGCAGAGCGATGATGATGATAATAATAATAGTGCTGCACTCTGTCGGGGCAGTGCAGGGGGCGCCAGAAGAACAGGCAACAGAAATACTGAATCTACACAGGACACTGCACATAGTACACACAGGACACTGCACATAGTACACACTGCACATAGTACACAGGACACTGCACATAGTACACAGGACACTGCACATAGTACACAGGACATTGCACATAGTACACAGGACACTGCACATAGTACACACAGGACACTGCACATAGTACACACCGGACACTGCACATAGTACACACAGGACACTGCACATAGTACACAGGACACTGCACATAGTACACAGGACACTGCACATAGTACACACTGCACATGGTATACAGGACATTGTACATAGTACACAGGACATTGCACATAGTACACAGGACACTGCACATAGTACACAGGACACTGCACATAGTACACAGGACACTGCACATAGTACACACAGGACACTGCACATAGTACACACTGCACATAGTACACAGGACACTACACATAGTACATCCTGCACTGTTTATGATGGATGTGGCCGTTGTGTTTATTACTGTCTTCATTTTGTGACCCTTTCTCCACTGCAGGAATCACCTCTTCAGGCTGAGTCTGTACAACGTCTCCCTGATTCAGGTACGTGCTGCCCTTCCACTTCCTTCTTGACTCAAATCCATGAAATTCACCATGTAATTTAAAAAAAAAATGTGTTTCTGTATAATCTCTTATGCGTGTAACGCTTAGAAATAATCAGTTTCTGTGATTTTGAGATGTTGCCGTCCTGAGGGTAGTGCGATGCTCATTTACTAAGGGTGCGCGGGTCACACAAACATTGGATATTCCGATGATTACCATTTTGTGGAGCATTTAAAAGGGGATTGTGCAGCACACAATAGTATTTTGGCACATCAGCGCCGGCTTTCACGCAACTGATTCGGACAGAGCGCAGGATTTTACATTTAAATTGTGTTGCAAGACAATGCACTTAGGGTGAAGACACACGTGGCGTTTTTAGGCCGTTTTTGGGCCGTTTTTAGTTAGTGCGTTTTCACATCGTTAAAAACGCATGCGGTTTTTGAAAACGCATGCGTTTTTGACCAGTTTGAATTAAGATAATTGGTCAAACCTGTCAAAAACGCATGCGTTTTTCAAAAACGGCCTAAAAACGCCACGTGTGTCTTCACCCTTACATGCACCAGGAAGAAGAAGGTGAACTCCAGCGGACCTGAGCGGGGAAGCCATACATGCAGGATATCGGGCGCATGATCTTGTTGAATCGTGCCAGACTTCATCTTCGTCGGACACTACGGATCAGGCATCACGACAGGACCATTTAAGGAAATGTGCCCCAATGTGTGTATGATGCGATGCTCTGCTGCGGGAGGAGTGGAATATGCTGCAGGATGGGCGCCCGGTTGCCATCTCATCATGCTGATCTCCTGACTGATGTCTGTGTTCCTGAGCGGGCTGCAGCACGTCTCACCTGGAGGAACCACAGCAAGACCAGACCTGTGCATACTGGGGTCAGGGCCTGCGTCTGGTGCGGGATAGAAACACAGTAATATCCAGTCATTCCCATAAAACCCCCAAAACACCCTATAACCCCTTCCTGCCTAGCGTTGAATTCTTGGGGTTCTCCTTAGTGAGCTGGATCTGTATTTTTGGGGGGCAGTTTTTCAGGGTATTACAGTCCATATGTCATGTTTATGTCAGGATAGGGGAGGTAATGGGGTCCTCCATGTGTCCTTGGATACATCCCAGTTTCTATAGAGGGAAGACCCCGAATACAGCTCAGGGATAATCTTATTCATTGCATCTCTTATGCTGCCCACTGTATCTAATACAATCATAAAGAATATTGTTTACTGCTGTATCTAACCTAGAGGGATACTCAGAATGAGATACACAGACAATCATGTGTATCCTGAGCTGTGTATCTAATCGTATCCTGTGTGATACAGTCTGTAACCCCGTCTATTCTTGTGTCTTCCAGGCATCGGAGTGGAGTTCTGATGAAGACACCCGCAGGTCGTGTCAGAGTAAGGGGAAGACGGAGGTAAGAGGCGGCAGCAGAAGGGTTAAGCAGGTGGCGCCGCTTATCACTGGGGTCGTGTAGAATTTGAGGCTGTGACATTGTTCCTCCGCTCTTGGACCGGCGCCAGCAGCTTCTTGTGAGATTTAATTGCAGACAAGAGTAACTGTTGCATAAAACACTTTAATAATGGCGTTACTCTGGTGAGCGCAGCCTGCAGGGCGAGGGGCGGAGGCGAGGGGGGCTCCTGGAGGCCCTCAACCTGCTGCCTCTAAGCTACCACTGTATCGGTGCACCTGATGGTATTGTTACAATGTATCGGTGCAGATAATGAGCACAGAGGTCTCTACTCAGCTGGTGGTGGCGTTACAATGTATCAGTGGGGTCATGTCAGCATTAGTTTTGTTACAATGTTTCACTGGGTTCATGTTGGCTATGGTTTTGTTACAATGTATCTGAGGGGAGCTGGGGGAGGGGTTGTGGGGGACTGGAGCGCCACCTCGTGTCTGCCCGCTGGCTCTGCGTCCAGAGGTTTGGGGGAGGTTAATGAGATCTTTTATCCTGCAACATCTTCTGTTGTGATCATCACCGCAGACCGGGCCTCATTTATCACTGCGTCCGCGCCAGTTTTCTGTCTGACCTCGCGCTGCAATGAACGTGGTAACTGCTTGTACGTGTATTTATAAAGTGTCTGCGCCGCAATATTCTGCACATAAAGGGGCGTCCGGTGCAGAGTCTGATCGTGCGCCACATTTATTACTGCGACAGAATTGTGTCACACGCTCTATAGTAAAGGGGCAACAACAAAAAAAGCTGGTGCCGCTTCCCAAGCAACTAAGGGGCGCCAGATGATGGAAAAAGAAGTGTCTGCGCTGGGTTTATGGTGCACGCGATCCTTTTTGTGGAGCAGCCACGCTGCTTCCATGGGTCACACATTAGAGGGCGTGGCATCGGACGATCCGACTGATTCAGACTGAGCTCGGGAGTTTACTTGCAAATTGTGACACACGCGCTATGTTAAAGATGCACCACAATAAAGATGGTGAGCTAGTTGGACCTGAGAGGAAGCGACACATTCATGATTTCTGGTGCAGAGTGAGAAACACATTAAAAAGAGCACAGAGCACAGCAGTGTGAGGTCTGATTACACATCTCTCCAGGGACAATACATAACACTGGCTGCAGAGAGCACAGAGCACAGCAGTGTGAGGTCTGATTACACATCTCTCCAGGGGCAATACATAACACTGACTGCAGAGAGCACAGAGCACAACAGTGTGAGGTCTGATTACACATCTCTCCAGGGACAATACATAACACTGACTGCAGAGAGCACAGAGCACAGCAGTGTGAGGTCTGATTACACATCTCTCCAGGGACAGTACATAACACTGGCTGCAGAGAGCACAGAGCACAACAGTGTGAGGTCTGATTACACATCTCTCCAGGGACAATACATAACACTGGCTGCAGAGAGCACAGAGCACAGCAGTGTGAGGTCTGATTACACATCTCTCCAGGGACAGTACATAACACTGGCTGCAGAGAGCACAGAGCACAGCAGTGTGAGGTCTGATTACACATCTCTCCAGGGACAATACAGAACACTGGCTGCAGAGAGTATAGAGCACAGCAGTGTGAGGTCTGATTACACATCTCTCCAGGGACAACACCTCACACTGGGGGTTACACTTGATGACAGATTCCCTGTACAGATCTGCGTCCTCACAGCTGGGGTTTTGTTTCGTCTGTGTCCGGACCACCTCTATAACACATGAGGGGTGATCTCTTACATCCTCTTGGTTTGTTTGGTGACACATTGTTGTCTAGACTGGATCCAACGGAAACAAAATAATGCAGGTAATGCAGAGGGACTGGAATGATTGAGGTGTTGTGTACCCCCTGACGGCAGCACCCCCATATACACAGATGGGGTGCCTGCCCCTGCAGCCCCACCCTGTGTCCTGTGATGTCATCAGCATCGCTCATTGTACAAATATTGTGATAATGGCGGACACTTTGTTACAGGCAATCCTAATATTTGTGTTAACCCCTTCCTCCCTGCCCCACCTCTGCCCCGCCCCCTCTCATCACTTTCTTTTGTGATTTATTTCTTATTTTACTGCCTGCACCAAACACAAAAAAAAGTGGAGCCAGGTCTAAGGGCGGTGCCATTATTCCGGGTCACAGGAGTGGAGTTGTTACAATGTAACAAAGGATCACAATGTAATAACGGCTATTATCCCGCACATATCCGATGGCAGCTTCACTCCCTGCTCTAATCCATAGACTTCTACCTCAGCACAATGTAGGAGAGTCTTGTCACCAGCAGCACCTCTCTTGTCCTGGTGGTTTGTTACAGTGTGTCAGTCTTTAGCTTTCTTTCCTTTCATCTATCACCCGCACCATATATGGTCCCAGCGCAGCGCGAGGCCTAAACACGACTGATCCCAGGGAGAGATCACAGAGACCCCTAGGGGTCTCACTACTATACATCATAATCCAGACATGTAACAGGCAGCAGGACAGTGTACAAGGATGATGGGAGTGATACATTGTGTGTGATAGAAGATTATATTGTGGGCTCCTGGGGTCAGGGATGATGGGAGTGATACATTGTGTGTGATAGGAGAGTAGATTGTGAGCTCCTGGGGTCAGGGATGATGGGAGTGATACATTGTGTGTCATAGGAGATTAGATTGTGAGCTCCTGGGGTCATGGATGATGGGAGTGATACATTGTGTGTCATAGGAGAGTAGATTGTAGTGCCACATTTATTAACATGTTTGCTGTAGTTTTCTGTCTGAATCTGCCATAGAGAGAACATGGAAACTGCTCGTACGTGTATTTATAATGTGTCTTTACCTTTTTGGGGTCGCGGCTGCCCTTTACCCGACGCAGCACAAAATTCTGCACTTAAAGGAGTGCCGGTGCACCAGATTCAATGTGGGTGTCAGAAAAACCCTGGTGTACTGAGTATTGACACCATCGGGGGATGCAGCGGAGGGGGTCTTCATCAGCCGCACTCCGCACATTGTTACTCTGTGTTGTAGGAGGAATGCCAGAACTACATCCGGGTGCTGATTGTGACCGGGAAGAGGGTCTTCACCTGCGGCACCAACGCCTTCTCCCCTGTGTGCACCAGCCGGCAGGTATGTGATATGTGCAGCGTCTTATCTGGGTGACGGCCACTGAAGCTTCCCTGGGTTGCAGGCCATGAAAGTTCTCTGTTCTGGGGTCTCTGAGCCCCCTGAGATCTTCTTCCTGTTAGAGGCTCACCGAAGCTTCAAGTTCTTTAAACAGATAAGAGATAAGGAGGCAGCAGAGACCCCCTCAGACCCCCACATCCGACCTCTTCTATATCCTGCTGGGTCAGCGAGAGGTCAGTGTCAGTCTTAGGGGTTATCTGAGCCTTTGCCCCAGGGCGACCCCCATTTCATCCACACAGGATCCCTCTTCTGTCTATAGCGGCAGCCAAGACTGTTGTGCTGTCATCTTGGCCGAGGAGCTGACACTCATTCACAGTGCACATCCCCCCTTTCTGGATGATAGATCAGGTATATAGCACTGGCCACAGATGGATGATTATGGGACGTGTTCACACTGCGCAGCCCTGCCCTGAGTAACCCCTTCACTGCTGCCTCTCACAGGTCGGAAACATCAGCAGAATCATCGAGAAGATAAATGGGGTCGCCCGATGCCCCTACGACCCCCGACACAACTCAACCGCCGTCATCACTGCCCGCGGAGAGCTGTACGCCGCCACCGTCATCGACTTCTCAGGGCGAGATCCCGCCATATACCGCAGCCTAGGAAGCATCCCACCCCTCCGCACCGCACAGTACAACTCCAAGTGGCTGAACGGTAGGTGACCACCAGGGGGCGATGGAGGGGCAGGGGGCAAACCAGTGTTCACCTGCAGTTCTATGTAGCACCACAGATAACACAGTGATATCTCTGAGTACAGATCATGTAGTAGATGTGTCCTGCAGTCCTATGTAACACCACAGATAATACAGTGATATCTCTGAGTACAGATCATGTAGTAGATGTGTCCTGCAGTCCTATGTAACACCACAGATAACACAGTGATATCTCTGAGTACAGGTCATGTAGTAGATGTGTCCTGCAGTCCTATGTAACACTACAGATAACACAGTGATATCTCTGAGCACAAATCATGTAGTAGATGTGTCCTGCAGTCCTATGTAACACCACAGATAACACAGTGATATCTCTAAGCACAGATCATGTAGTAGATGTGTCCTGCAGTCCCATGTAACACCACAGATAACAGTGATATCTCTGAGCACAGATCATGTAGTAGAAGTGACCTGCAGTCCTATGTAACACCACAGATAACACAGTGATATCTGAGTACAGATCATGTAGTAGATGTGTCCTGCAGTCCTATGTAACACCACAGATAACACAGTGATATCTCTGAGTACAGATCATGTAGTAGATGTGTCCTGCAGTCCCATGTAACATCACAGATAACACAGTGATATCTCTGAGCACAGATCATGTAGTAGATGTGTCCTGCAGTCCCATGTAACATCACAGATAACACAGTGATATCTCTGAGTACAGATCATGTAGTAGATGTGCCCTGCAGTCCTATGTAACACCACAGATAACACAGTGATATCTCCCTGAGTACAGATCATGTAGTAGATGTGTCCTGCAGTCCTATGTAACACCACAGATAACACAGTGATATCTCTCCGAGTACAGATCATGTAGTAGATGTGTCCTGCAGTCCTATGTAACACCACAGATAACACAGTGATATCTCTGAGTACAGATCATGTAGTAGATGTGACCTGCAGTCCTATGTAACAGCACAGATAACACAGTGATATCTCTGAGTACAGATCATGTAGTAGATGTGACCTGCAGTCCTATGTAACACCACAGATAACACAGTGATATCTCTGAGTACAGATCATGTAGTAGATGTGTCCTGCAGTCCTATGTAACACCACAGATAACACAGTGATATCTCTGAGTACAGATCATGTAGTAGATGCGTCCTGCAGTCCTATGTAACACCACAGATAACACAATGATATCTCTGAGCACAGATCATGTAGTAGAAGTGACCTGCAGTCCTATGTAACACCACAGATAACACAGTGATATCTCTGAGTACAGATCATGTAGCAGATGTGTCCTGCAGTCCTATGTAGCACCACAGATAACACAGTGATATCTCTGAGTACAGATCATGTAGTAGATGTGTCCTGCAGTCCCATGTAACACCACAGATAACACAGTGATATCTCTGATTACAGATCATGTAGTACATGTGTCCTGCAGTCCTATGTAACACCACAGATAACACAGTGATATCTCTGAGTACAGGTCATGTAGCAGATGTGTCCTACAGTCCTATGTAACACTACAGATGACACAGTGATATCTCTGAGTACAGATCATGTAGTAGATGTGTCCTGCAGTCCTATGTAACACTACAGATAACACAGTGATATCTCTGGGTACAGATCATGTAGTAGATGTGTCCTGCAGTCCTATGTAGCACCACAGATAACACAGTGATATCTCTGAGTACAGATCATGTAGTTGATGATTCCTGCAGTCCTATGTAACACCACAGATAACACAGTGATATCTCTGAGTACAGATCATGTAGTAGATGTGACCTGCAGTCCTATGTAGCACCACTGATAACACAGTGATATCTCTCTGAGTACAGATCATGTAGTAGATGTGTCCTGCAGTCCTATGTAACACCACAGATAACACAGTGATATCTCTCTGGCTACAGATCATGTAGTAGATGTGCCCTGCAGTCCTATGTAACACCACAGATAACACAGTGATATCTCTGAGTACAGATCATGTAGTAGATGTGTCCTGCAGTCCTATGTAACAGCACAGATAACACAGTGATTTCTCTGAGTACAGATCATGTAGTAGATGTGTCCTGCAGTCCTATGTAACACCACAGATAACACAGTGATATCTCTGAGTACAGATCATGTAGTAGATGTGTCCTGCAGTCCTATGTAACACCACAGATAACACAATGATATATCTCTGAGTACAGATCATGTTGTAGATGTGACCTGCAGTCCTATGTAACACCACAGATAACACATTGATATCTCTCTGAGTACAGATCATGTAGTAGATGTGTCCTGCAGTCCTATGTAACACTACAGATAACACAGTGATATCTCTGAGTACAGATCATGTTGTAGATATGTCCTGCAGTCCTATGTAACACACTGGTTCTAGCTTGTGATTATGCTGTAGCAGGGTCGTTACAATGTATCTTTTATTTTAACCCCTTCTCTCCCTTTACAGAACCCAACTTTGTTGCGGCCTATGACATTGGTCTCTTCACCTACTTCTTCTTCCGGGAGAACGCGGTGGAGCATGACTGTGGGAAGACGGTGTACTCGCGGGTGGCGCGGGTCTGTAAGAACGACTTTGGGGGCCGCTTCTTACTGGAGGACACGTGGACGACCTTCATGAAGGCGAGGCTGAACTGCTCACGCTCCGGGGAGGTCCCCTTCTACTACAACGAGCTGCAGAGCACCTTCCTCCTCCCCGAGCAGGATCTCATCTACGGGGTCTTCACCACCAATGTGTAAGTGGACTACAAGTCCCAGGATAACCTGCAGGGGGTCCCTGCGCTTACACCTTGCTTCCCCCACATCCTTCTTGTCTGCCCTGTTTTCTATGTGCAGTCAGTGTACTATGGGCCTTTCCTCACACTGCTTTACTCTGCGCATTGTGCTGCTTTGACTGGCTGTGTAGTATCCACCGTGAATCCTGCTACACACTGTTACACAGAGGTATGTTACGGACAGCTCTGTGCAAAGAGCACAGCAGTGAGAGGACACTGGCTGCAGAGAGCGCAGAGCACAGCAGTGTGAGGTCTGATTACACATCCCTCCTGGAACAATACATAACACTGGCTGCAGAGAGCACAGCAGTGTGAGGTCTGACCTAAGTAATAAATACTGAGGTCGATAGTTTAGCATTACAGAGGGATTTGTGGAAGCTTGAGGGATGGGCAGAGAAATGGTTGATGAGGTTTAATGTAGATAAATGTAAAGTTATGCACTTGGGCCATGGAAACAAAAAGTATAATTATTTTCTAAACGGTCAATTACTTAGTAAAACTGGAGCTGAAAAGGACTTGGGGGTATTGGTGGATGGTAAACTTAATTTTAGTGACCAGAGCCAGGCGGCTGCTGCTAAAGCAAATAAAATTATGGGATGTATCAAGAGAGGAATAGATTCTCATGATAAAGACATAGTTCTGCCCTTATACAAATCCCTGGTCAGACCACACATGGAATATTGTGTACAGTTTTGGGCACCAGTGTATAAAAAGGATATAGTAGAGCTGGAACGGGTGCAGAGGAGAGCAACCAGGATTATTAGGGGAATGGGGGGACTAGAATACAATGACAGATTACAAAATTTGGGATTATTCAGTTTAGAAAAAAGACGACTGAGGGGAGACCTCATTACAATGTACAAATACCTGAACGGACAGTACAAGGATCTCTCCAAAGATCTTTTTATACCTCGGCCTGTGACCAGGACAAGAGGGCATCCTCTACGCCTAGAGGAGAGGCGATTCTACCATCACCATAGACAGGGGGCATCCTCTACACCTAGAGGAGAGGAGGTTCTACCATCACCATAGACAGGGGGCATCCTCTACACCTAGAGGAGAGGGGGTTATACCATCCCCATAGACAGGGGGCATCCTCTACACCTAGAGGAGAGGCGATTCTACCATCACCATAGACAGGGGGCATCCTCTACACCTAGAGGAGAGGGGGTTATACCATCCCCATAGACAGGGGGCATCCTCTACACCTAGAGGAGAGGAGGTTCTACCATCACCATAGACAGGGGGCATCCTCTACACCTAGAGGAGAGGGGGTTATACCATCCCCATAGACAGGGGGTATCCTCTACACCTAGAGGAGAGGAGGTTCTACCATCACCATAGACAGGGGGCATCCTCTACACCTAGAGGAGAGGAGGTTCTATCATCATCATAGACAGGGGGCATCCTCTACACCTAGAGGAGAGGAGGTTCTACCATCACCATAGACAGGGAGCATCCTCTACACCTAGAGGAGAGGAGGTTCTACCATCACCATAGACAGGGGGCATCCTCTACACCTAGAGGAGAGGAGGTTCTATCATCATCATAGACAGGGGGCATCCTCTACACCTAGAGGAGAGGAGGTTCTACCATCACCATAGACAGGGGGCATCCTCTACACCTAGAGGAGAGGAGGTTCTACCATCACCATAGACAGGGGGCATCCTCTACACCTAGAGGAGGTTTTACTATCGCCATAGACAGGGGGCATCCTCTACACCTAGAGGAGAGGAGGTTCTATCATCATCATAGACAGGGGGCATCCTCTACACCTAGAGGAGAGGCGGTTCTACCATCACCATAGACAGGGAGCATCCTCTACACCTAGAGGAGAGGAGGTTCTATCATCATCATAGACAGGGGGCATCCTCTACACCTAGAGGAGAGGCGGTTCTACCATCACCATAGACAGGGAGCATCCTCTACACCTAGAGGAGAGGAGGTTCTACCATCACCATAGACAGGGGGCATCCTCTACACCTAGAGGAGAGGAAGTTCTACCATCACCATAGACAGGGGGCATCCTCTACACCTAGAGGAGAGGAGGTTCTACCATCACCATAGACAGGGGGCATCCTCTACACCTAGAGGAGAGGTGGTTCTACCATCACCATAGACAGGGGGCATCCTCTACACCTAGAGGAGAGGAGGTTCTACCATCACCATAGACAGGGGCATTCTCTACACCTAGAGGAGAGGAGGTTCTATCATCATCATAGACAGGGGGCATCCTCTACACCTAGAGGAGAGGCGGTTCTACCATCACCATAGACAGGGAGCATCCTCTACACCTAGAGGAGAGGAGGTTCTACCATCACCATAGACAGGGGGCATCCTCTACACCTAGAGGAGAGGAAGTTCTACCATCACCATAGACAGGGGGCATCCTCTACACCTAGAGGAGAGGAGGTTCTACCATCACCATAGACAGGGGGCATCCTCTACACCTAGAGGAGAGGTGGTTCTACCATCACCATAGACAGGGGGCATCCTCTACACCTAGAGGAGAGGAGGTTCTACCATCACCATAGACAGGGGCATTCTCTACACCTAGAGGAGAGGAGGTTCTACCATCACCATAGACAGGGGGCATCCTCTACACCTAGAGGAGAGGTGGTTCTACCATCACCATAGACAGGGGGCATCCTCTACACCTAGAGGAGAGGAGGTTCTACCATCACCATAGACAGGGGCATTCTCTACACCTAGAGGAGAGGAGGTTCTATCATCATCATAGACAGGGGGCATCCTCTACACCTAGAGGAGAGGCGGTTCTACCATCACCATAGACAGGGAGCATCCTCTACACCTAGAGGAGAGGAGGTTCTACCATCACCATAGACAGGGGGCATCCTCTACACCTAGAGGAGAGGAAGTTCTACCATCACCATAGACAGGGGGCATCCTCTACACCTAGAGGAGAGGAGGTTCTACCATCACCATAGACAGGGGGCATCCTCTACACCTAGAGGAGAGGTGGTTCTACCATCACCATAGACAGGGGGCATCCTCTACACCTAGAGGAGAGGAGGTTCTACCATCACCATAGACAGGGGCATCCTCTACACCTAGAGGAGAGGCGATTTTACCATCACCATAGACAGGGGGCATCCTCTACACCTAGAGGAGAGGAGGTTCTACCATCACCATAGACAGGGGCATTCTCTACACCTAGAGGAGAGGCGATTTTACCATCACCATAGACAAAGGTTCTTTACTGTAAGAGCAGTGAGACTGTGGAACTCTCTGCCGCAGGAGGTTGTTATGGAGGACTCTATGTACATGTTCAGGAGAGGCCTGGATGCCTTTCTGGAGAGAAAAAATATCATGGGTTATGGGGATAAAACATTTATTTAATTGTTAAAGGTTGGACTTGATGGACTTGCGTCTCCTTCCAGCCTTATATACTATGATACTATGATACACATCCCTCCAGGGACAATACATAACACTGGCTGCAGAGAGCACAGAGCACAGCAGTGTGAGGTCTCATTACACATCTCTCCAGGGACAGTACATAACACAGGCTGCACAGAGCACAGCAGTGTGAGGTATGATCACCTTTCCTTCATTGTTGCTTCTCACAGACTGACCTGTTCTTGTGGTATTTGCCGCTTTTATATTGGACTCTCTGGGATCTTTTCGTGAGGACGTGCTCTGGATCGCTCCGGGGGCCGTAGCGGATGTGTTAAGGTTTATGATGGTGAGCAGCGCGCTCATTACTCGCTGCACGTCGTTACAGTGTGTTGTGTCAGGAGAGTCGTCGGCTGCAGGGGGAGACGTGCGGTGGGTGGTAATGGGGAGAAATATTCAGAAAAGGTAAAATAATGCAAGTAATGAGAACACGTAGCGCCTCATATATAACATGGCCGCCGCCTCCTGCAAAGACACGGGGGTCATAAATAAGATGTCATTATTTTGGGGTCCCCTATGTCTCTGTTTGCTTTTAGTGGATGGAAATCTGATTCTTATGCAGATCATGTTCTGCTCTCACAGCTGTGGGGTTGTTACAGTGTGTCAGAGCTTCGTTTGTCCTGTGACATATGGAGGCTGATGTCTGTGGGCGCCGCAGTAGGACCCCATGCCCCAAAACTCACACCCCACAGCCAGACCCCCATGACTGGTGACCGGTTATTATTTCTGTGATTGCAGGAACAGCATCGCAGCGTCTGCCGTCTGCGCCTTCAACCTCAGCGCCATCACCCAGGCCTTCAACGGGCCCTTCCGATACCAGGAGAACCCGCGCTCCACATGGCTGCCCACACTCAACCCCATCCCCAACTTCCAGGTACTGGCTGCTGTATCTAATCCTCTTCTGTGTGATACTGTCTGCTGTATCTAATCCTCTCCTGTGTGATACTATTGTCTGCTGTATCTAATCCCCTCCTTGTGTGATACCGTCTGGTGTATCTAATCCTCTCCCTGTGTCATACTGTCTGCGGTATCTAATCCCCTCCCTGTGTCATACTGTCTGCTGTATCTAATCCCCTCCTTGTGTCATACTGTCTGCTGTATCTAAGCCCCTCCTTGTGTGATACCGTCTGCTGTATCTAATCCCTCCCTGTCTTGTAGTGTGGGATCCTGAATGATGATAGTCCTAATGAGAACCTGACGGAGCGCAGCCTGCAGGACGCTCAGCGCCTCTTCCTGATGAATGACGTGGTGCAGCCGGTGTCGGTGGACCCCCTGGTGACGCAGGACAGCGTGCGCTTCTCCCGGCTGGTGGTGGACATCGTGCAGGGGAAGGACACGCTCTACCACGTCATGTACATCGGGACCGGTACGTCGGTACCTGGAAGGACCTTCACTGACCTCTCTGGTAGTCCGGCAAATTAGCCTCTGCAGCTGGGAGTCCGGCACCTAACAGGCTGCCGCCAGATGAGTAGGGATCGGGTGTATTGCAGATTACAGGCTGCAGCCAGACGAATAGGGATTGGTAGTATTGCAGATTACAGGCTGCAGCCAGACGAGTAGGGATCGGTAGTATTGCAGATTACAGCCTGCCGCCAGACGAGTAGGGATTGGGTGTATTGCAGATTACAGGCTGCAGCCGGACGAGTAGGGATCGGTAGTATTGCAGATTACAGGCTGCTGCCAGACGAGTAGGGATCGGTAGTATTGCAGATTACAGGCTGCTGCCAGACGAGTAGGGATCGGTAGTATTGCAGATCACAGCCTGCCGCCAGACGAGTAGGGATCGGGTGTATTGCAGATTACAGGCTGCAGCCGGACAAGTAGGGATTGGTAGTATTGCAGACTACATGCTGTTGCCAGACGAGTAGGGATCGGGTGTATTGCAGATTACAGGCTGCTGCCAGACGAGTAGGGATCAGGAGTATTGCAGATTACAGGCTGCCGTTCCATGACTTGTCTCCCTTTGCTCTGCAGAGCGCGGCACCATCCTGAAGGCTCTGTCCACGACCAATCGGAGCCTGCGGAGCTGCTACCTGGAGGAGATGCACATCCTGCCCAGCGGCCTCCAGCAGCCCATCCTCAGCCTCCAGATCCTGCACAGCAACCGCTCCCTGTTTGTGGGACTGAGCAGCGGCGTCCTGAAGGTCCCCCTGGAGCGCTGCTCCATGTACAGATCTGAGGGGTAAGTGCACCGGCGCCATGTGTGTGATGGGAGGGGGTCCCACAAAGGCGAAGGGAGCGGGGTTGCATGATGGGGGTCCCGCCCGTGTGATTCGAGGGGAGCTCTGTTTGCTGCTTTGTAGCCAGTGCTGATGGTGTGATTGTTCTGTAACACCTGGGCACAGGGAGGCGCCAGTGCGGGGGTAGAGAAGGGTCTTACATTATGGGGGCCACTACTTTCTGCGGCAGATGGCAGCTTTGTAATAACGGTGCTCAGGTTGCAGGTGGGTGCCGCTGTGTGACTGCATTACCTCTATATACAGGGTGACTAACGCTGTAATCAGCTGCTGTGGGAGGTCCGCTGCCCGGCGCCGCTCCATTCAGCAGATGAACACTGCTGAATCTCACACTGGGAGGAACCATTCCGCCCCAGTAAAGTATCAGTGTCACCATGGTAATTGTCAGGTTGTGGTGAGTGTTACCTCCGCTCCTCCATTGTCTCCTCACATTCCCCAAAATCTTATCCTTCTCCCTGCAACTTCTGGAAGCGGCCGCTGTCATTGCGGAGAGATGATGCCCACTGCCAGGATCCCCCCTCACCCGTGCCGTCACCTGTGGATGCCCCCCCTCACCTGTGTCGTCACTGGTGGACTCCCCCTCACCTGTGCCGTTACCTGTGGACTCCCCCTCACCCGTGCCGTCACCTGTAGATGCCCGATTAGAGCGTTACACAGATCTCTTCTGATAGTTTAACAGGAAAAAAACAACAACAAAAAAGCCGACTCACCATCCGGGTCACTTCACAACCTTCCAGGTGCACAGAGTGGGCGAGTAAGCCTTCCACAGAAATGGCGCATCCGAGATCAAACACTCCGGCACAATCATGGAAGATACAAAGCAGCAAAGATACAACGTAGTATCACAGTAATGTAGAATCTTTGTCTCTGTGTTGTCTCTTTGCTGCTGATACCTTTTTACACATCTTCCGTAATTGTGCCAGAGTTTTTGGTCCTGGATCTCCCGGGGAGAGGACTGTACAGGGTGATGCAATCTATTACTCTCTGTTATCAGCCATTACATCCCAGGGAGGGGAGACTGTACAGTGGGGGGAAGGGGAATACAATATTATATTGTGACTGGGTGGTGCATTATGGGGCAGTGCAGAACACCTTGTCCCCTTGCTCCGCCATCCGCTAGTGCTACTCAACAGCAACAAACTGCAGCACAGGAGAAGGAGATTGCGCAGAGGGACTACACAGGACGAGGAGGAGACTGCGCACAGTGCAACAGATTTATAAGTCTTTGCAGTTTAAGAAATCTGCTCAAGTGACAGCACAGGGCGAGGAGGAGACCGCGCACTGGGACTGCACAGGGCGAGCAGGAGACTGCGCACTGGGACTGCACAGGGCGAGCAGGAGACTGCGCACTGGGACTGCACAGGGCGAGCAGGAGACTGCGCTCTGGGACTGCACAGGGCGAGCAGGAGACTGCGCTCTGGGACTGCACAGGGCGAGCAGGAGACTGCGCACTGGGACTGCACAGGGCGAGCAGGAGACTGCGCACTGGGACTGCACAGGGCGAGCAGGAGACTGCGCACTGGGACTGCACAGGGCGAGCAGGAGACTGCGCACTGGGACTGCACAGGGCGAGCAGGAGACTGCGCACTGGGACTGCACAGGGCGAGCAGGAGACTGCGCACTGGGACTGCACAGGGCGAGGACGTTTCCCTATGTCTAGTCTCTGGGGGGCACAGCGGTTGTCGGTGGTCTGGGAGCTGTTACAAGTGTGTGGCGAGGTTACGTGATTGGTGCGGCCTCTGCTGCTTGACCCTTCTTGAGTCTTCACTGTGTTATTACACTTGGAGGGGCGAGAATCCATTTATCGTCTTGCGAGTCGCCGCGTCCGCGGATAATGATCTGCGTCAAGTGCAGGAATTGTGATTAATGAGATCCTTCCCGTGCCTGACAAGGGTGAGAGGGCAGCGTTCGCCGCCATCACTTCTACAAATTGCGCCTGATTTCTGAAGCAGCAATCTTCTTTCTATAGAGCCACGTCCCAGCCACTTATACTCTAGTCACATCCAAAGCTGCGGTGCATCTTGGTGCTCCAGAATATACTGCATGCAGCTGTGGAGTCCCTCTAGTTGTCAGGCCTAATCCATAATGAGCCCAATCGTTGATTTTTTTGTGGGGTCTCCTCCCCATGGACTTCTGGTTCTGGACCCCCAGGATATTACACTGTGAGGGGCTGCTGCGCATACATGATCCACGTGTCAGGGCCCCGGCTATCCAGGCGCCATAATAATAGATGCAAATTCCAAATTAGTCAATTCCTCTGCGGCCGGAGATCATGGAGAAGACGGGATTACAACAGAAATCATGTGCGGGAGTCGGCGACCACCGGGTCTATGGAAAGTTGTGGCTGCTGGGACTTGTAGTCCTCTGGCATCGCTGTCCTGTGATGTCATCCGTGTTCAGTCGCAGTTGGACTCCGGAGTGTGGACGGCTGATGGTGGACAATGTTTAGATTTTCAGGTCCCTTTCATTCACCGATGACATCATCCCTTTGTTTCAGTTGATACAATGAATCCAATGACATGTGACTGATCCGGCCCTCGGGGAGGTGTAGCCGGATTATCCGGTGCGCAACGGTTCTCTCACAGCGCGGTAATTAGCGGCTGATTGCAGACTAATAGGATTGACACCTCGCTGTGACCCCTCCGCACAATCATTTCTGGAGATTTGTTCTTTACAATGTGACTGTGGCCCAAACCCCGTCCTGCAGGACACAGCAGAGACCTCTGGGGGTCCACACCCTACCCTATCTGCCCCAACTGTGATACTACAACTCCCAGTATCCCCAGGCAGCCTCTGACTTGTAGGTTTGACAGAAGAAGTGAAACTTTCCTACTTCACATCCTGATCCTCATCGGGGAGTGGGGGGGGTCTCGTCAGACTCCGTCCCCCATTGATTCTCCCAGGGGGTATGGGGGTCTTGTCAGGCTCCGCTCAGATTGATAGTCAGTGGGGGGTTTATGGCCAAGTTGGGGTTTATATGGGACATTTCATAACCTTGTGGATTTTTTATGGTGTTTGACACATGATTTACCGAGGGGCTGGATCCTTAGTAATAACTGGGGGGAGTTTGTTATCTTGTATCAGGGGTCCAGCTATAGATCCCTGTACTAATACATTGTGACGCAGTGCCCCTCTCACCAGCTCCAGTGCCCCCGGCACAGATTATACCTGACTCTCTTATTCCTCCATAAATGGATTTCATCTTGTTCCTTGAATTCTGGAAATTCCATGTGATCCGGGGGCGACGCTACCTGCAGGCGGAGAGACATTTCCGGCTGCCAAATACTCGTGTATTGCTGCAGGATAGATGCGTCTACAGGAGGGGGGAGGGGACCGACACGCCAGGGGTTAATGCCGGAAATCACCCAATGGTGTTCATCATATCATCATAATAATATATCAGCACTGAGCCCCCTATGTACTACTACACCTCCGTGTACACGGCTACACCTCCGTATACACGGCTATACCTCCGCAAACACAGCTATACCTCCGCATGCACGGCTACACCTCCACATGCACGGCTACACCTCCACATACACGGCTACACCTCCGCATACACGGCTACACCTCCGCATACACGGCTACACCTCCGCATACACGGCTACACCTCCGCATACACGGCTACACCTCCCTATACACGGCTACACTTCCGCATGCACGGCTACACCTCCGCATCCACGGCTACACCTCCGCATACACAGCTACACCTCCGCATGCACGGCTACACCTCCGCATACACGGCTACACCTCCGCATACACGGCTATACCTCCACATACACGGCTACACCTCCACATGCACGGCTACACCTCCACATGCACGGCTACACCTCCCTATACACGGCTACACCTCAGCGTGCACGGCTACACCTCCGCATGCACGGCTACACCTCCGCATGCACGGCTACACCTCCGCATGCACGGCTACACCTCCACATGCACGGCTACACCTCCACATGCACGGCTACACCTCCACATACACGGCTACACCTCCCTATACACGGCTACACCTCCGCATGCACGGCTATACCTCCCTATACACGGCTACACCTCCGCATGCACGGCTATACCTCCGCATGCACGGCTACACCTCCGCATGCACGGCTACACCTCCGCATACACGGCTACACCTCCGCATACACGGCTACACCTCCGCATACACGGCTACACCTCCGCATACACGGCTACACCTCCGCATACACGGCTACACCTCCGCATGTAGTAGATGTCAGTGTTGGGGGCTTCTGCTTTTCAGCTCTTTAAAATATTAAATTCTTCAAGTATGTAGAAAGAGTCGAGAACTCCTGCCCCTGCTGTGTCCTGTGCCGGGGCTTCTGTCATACAGATTAATAATAAATGCTGCTTTCTCTCCAGAGGTTTTTTGTTGTGTTTTTCCTGTTGCTCCGTCTCCTTGTTTTTCCATTATTTTACATTCTTCCTGCGTCTCCTCATGACATCTGAAGCAGCAGAAACACGACACGAGGGACGTAGGAAGCAGCGCAACACAGACCAGGACTGCAGCCAGTGATATGTATTGTCTCCAGAAAGGTAAGTAGTCAGACTTCACACTGCTGTGCTCTGCGCTCTCTGCAGATGTGTAATTACACATTTCTCCAGGGACAATACATAACACTGACTGCAGAGAGCACAGCAGTGTGAGGTCTGATTACACATCTCTCCAGGGACAATACATAACACTGGCTGCAGAGAGCACAGAGCACAGCAGTGTGAGGTCTGATTACACATCTCTCCAGGGACAATACATAACACTGGCTGCAGAAAGCACAGAGCACAGCAGTGTGAGGTCTGATTACACATCTTTCCAGGGACAGTACATAACACTGGCTGCACAGAGCACAGCAGTGTGAGGTCTGATTACAATCTCTCCAGGGACAATACATAACACTGGCTGCAGAGAGCACAGAGCACAGCAGTGTGAGGTCTGATTACACATCTCTCCAGGGACAATACATAACACTGGCTGCAGAAAGCACAGAGCACAGCAGTGTGAGGTCTGATTACACATCTTTCCAGGGATAGTACATAACACTGGCTGCACAGAGCACAGAGCACAGCAGTGTGAGGTCTGATTACAATCTCTCCAGGGACAATACATAACACTGGCTGTAGAGAGCACAGAGCACAGCAGTGTGAGGTCTGATTACACATCTCTCCAGGGACAATACATAACACTGGCTGCAGAGAGCACAGAGCACAGCAGTGTGAGGTCTGATTACACATCTCTCCAGGGACAATACATAACACTGGCTGCACAGAGCACAGCAGTGTGAGGTCTGATTACACATCTCTCCAGGGACAATACATAACACTGGCTGCAGAGAACACAGAGCACAGCAGTGTGAAGGGAAACACCTGTTGACAGATCCTTTTAACCCTTCCCGCAGATAGATAGCTGAGAGTGAATGCTGCGTTAACCCCTGATATCCTGGGGCACTAATCAGCCATTAAGATGCCCTCATTAGGGGAACTGATGAGTGATTGTTGCCTTAGGACCCCACATCCTGCGCGGTTTCCTCTGTGTCGGGCTCGGGGGCTCCGCTGTGAATGGATCCATTGTTCATGTTGCGGCCGCGTCGTCCGTCTCTGCTGCTGTGAAAACTGTGATTACAGACAGACAGACAGCGAGCGGCTACAGAGAAGCTTTGTGTAACATTTGGCCTGATACATTCGCTGTGTATTTGTATCTCCTCGTGTGACTGTTGTGGAGACGGCGGAGGTCCTGATGAAGCGGCGCACTGTGCGTCCCATCAGACCGCGCTTTGTATCCGCCGCCGCGTTTCATGTCCACTCGGCTTTGAACGTGAGCTCCAGGCGAGGGACGCCACCGCTCCGGACAGCGCCTATTAATACACGGATGATTCAGCCGCACATTACTGGGGAGTTAGGTCAGAGCCCGAAATAATGGGGACCACAGCGCTGGTCCGAGGCTCCCCCCACTCTCATCTCAGGCCCTGGTTTATATAGCGACCACATAGTCCACTGCCCTGTACAGAGAGAGCGCTCACACGGGGACACGGAATCACCAGACACAGATCAAACCCAGGACAACAGCACTCTAAGGGTTAAAGCAGGGGTCTCAAACTCGCGGCCCGGAGCGGCCCGGCCTGGTCGCGCTGCATGGAGAGGGCTCACGGGCTGAGCCCTCTCCATAGCCGGTAAGTCTTTTCTGCATATTGCAGCAAAGGCTTACCGGTAACACCCGCGATCGGTGCTAGCACCGATCGCGGGTGCTTTCACAGCGATGGCTGCCGACAAAGCTGCCGGCAGCCTCAAAAAGATAGCGGCGCATGGGCGCCGCCATCTTACCTTGGATCACCGCTCCCCGTGACGTCATCGGGGGGCGGAGATCCGTCTCCATGGTAGCCTCAGGTCTTCCGAAGACCCGAGGCTATTTCGTTTTAACCCCTTCATTACAATGTGCTGATAGCACATTGTAATGAATGAGGAGGAAAATCTCCATATACTGCCATACTGTAGTATGGCAGTATATGATAGGATCGATCAGACAACCTAGGGTTAAAGTACCTAAAAAAACCTAAAATTTCAAATCACCCCCCTTTCCCTAGAACTGACATAAATATAAATAAACAGTAAAAATCATAAACATATCAGGTATCGACGCGTCCGAAAATGCCCGATCTATCAAAATATGATGACGGTTTTTCAGTGCGTTTAACCCCGTTACGGAAAATAGCGCCCAAAGTCGAAAATGGCACTTTTTTGCCATTTTGAAAAATATAAAAAAAATATATAAAAAGTGATCAAAAGGTTGTATAGTCCTAAAAATGATATCATTGAACATATTATCAAATTTCGCAAAAAATGACAGCACCCACAGCTCCGTACACCAAAGTATGAAAAAGTTATTAGCGCCAGAATTTGGCAAAATAAAAAAAACTATTTTTGTACAGTAGGTTTTAATTTTTGTAAATGTATGAAAACATTATAAAACCTATACAAATTTGGTATCCCCTTAATCGTACCGACCCAAAAAATAAAGTAGACATGTCATTTGGGGCGCTCAGTGAAAGACGTAATATCCAAGCCCACAAGAAAATGGCGCAAATGCATTTTCATTGCATTTGGAATTTTTTTCCCGCTTCCGAGTACATGGCATGGAATATTTAATACCATCACTATGAAGTGCAATTTGTTACGCAGAAAACAATCCATCACACAGCTCTTTACGTGTAAAAATAAAAAAGTTATAGTTTTTTGAAGGTGGGGAGTGAAAAATGGACATGAAAAAACAGGAAAGGGCCCGTAACCGGTTAATCCCCTTCCCTCCGGTACTTGAAGAAGATGAAGTCGCCGCTCTGAACGCACTTGGTGCAGGTCAGAGCGGCGACTTCATCTTCTTCGATGGGAGGGACACGGGGAGGCAAGTACCGGGTGGGGGGGGGGGGGGAATGGAGTGTCCCTGACTGGGCTCAGTGCGGTAGGAGCTTGGGACCCCTCGGTGCACAGGACGCGTTCATAGAGAAAACACGTCTCCCAGCTTGGGGCTTTCCTTGCACTGGGAGACGCCGTGACATTTGAATCTGAATAATGATATTTTGTAAGCGCATTTTGTGTGGAAAACTTGATGCGGCCCAGCCTTACCCAGAATCTACCTCCAGCGGCCCCCAGGTAAATTGAGTTTGAGACCCCTGGGTTAAAGGGAACCTATCACCAGGGATGCAACCACAAGCTGTACAGAGGCTTCCTGTAAGTTACAACAGCAATCCCTGAGACAGCAGCTGGAACTATGTAATATAAAGAGTTTAGAGCACAGCAGTGTGAGGACTCGCCCCAGTACAATTCTGGAACATAAATCCATATATCACAGTTCTGCTGCTACTAACAACATACATATACAGGTCTGATTACACATCTCCGGGATCAATACATAACACTGGCTGCAGAGAGTACAGGGCACAGCAGTGTGAGGTCTGATGACACATCTCTCCGGGATCAATACATAACACTGGCTGCAGAGAGTACAGGGCACAGCAGTGTGAGGTCTGATTACACATCTCTCCTGGGACAATACATAACACTGGCTGCAGAGAGCACAGAGCACAGCAGTGTGAGGTCTCATTACACATCTCTCCAGGGACAATACATAACACTGGCTGCAGAGAGCACAGAGCACAGCAGTGTGAGGTCTGATTACACATCTCTCCAGGGACAATACATAACACTGGCTGCAGAGAGCACAGAGCACAGCAGTGTGAGGTCTGATTACACATCTCTCCAGGGACAATACATAACACTGGCTGCAGAGAGCACAGAGCACAGCAGTGTGAGGTCTCATTACACATCTCTCCAGGGACAATACATAACACTGGCTGCAGAGAGTACAGAGTACAGCAGTGTGAGGTCTGATTACACATCTCTCCAGGGATAATACATAACACTGGCTGCAGAGAGCACAGAGCACAGCAGTGTGAGGTCTGATTACACATCTCTCCAGGGATAATACAGAACACTGGCTGCAGGGAGCACAGATCACAGCAGTGTGAGGTCTGATTTCACATCTCTCCAGGGAGAATACATAACACTGGCTGCAGGGAGCACAGAGCACAGCAGTGTGAGGTCTGATTACACATCTCTCCAGGGATAATACATAACACTGGCTGCAGAGAGCACAGAGCACAGCAGTGTGAGGTCTGATTTCACATCTCTCCAGGGAGAATACATAACACTCTACATGGCGGTGGTTGTTTCTGGTGATGCTTCATACAACTCCTCTGGTGACTGCAGTGACGTGATCGCTGGGGTAGTGTCTGTAGTGTCATGTGACCAGAGTGGGGGTGGAAGGTGTTAATATGGGACTGGCGCCCCTAATATTTTTCTGAGAATAATATTGTGCAAAAACAAATCATCATAACATAACGGGGCACATTCACTTACCCGTCCCTGTGCGTTCCCCGGGGTTCGTTGTCCGACGAGAGTGCAAAGCTACCGCAATTCACTAAGTTCGTGTGCCCGATATCCTGCATGTGTCGCTTCCCCGCTCAGGACCGACAGAGTTCACCTTCTTCTTCCCGGTGCATGTAAGTGCATTGTCTTGCGACACAATTTAGATGGTGAATCCCACGCGTAGTCCGAATCTGTCGGCCTGCCCCCTGATTTGTGTTGCATGAAAGCCGGCCCAATGCGCCATAAACCCCTGCTAAATGCAGTGCAAATCGGAAATCGGCGGAATATCCAACAATAGTGCGACAAGACAATTCTAGAACATTGAATGTGAATAAGGGTGAGAGTATGGTGTCTGTATTATACTTCCTCCTCATGCTCTATGATGTCTGTATTATACCTCCTCCTCATGCTCTATGGTGTCTGTATTATACTTCCTCCTCCTCATGCTCTATGATGTCTGTGTTATACCTCCTCCTCCTGCTCTATGATGTCTGTATTATACTTCCTCCTCATGCTCTATGGTGTCTGTATTATACTTCCTCCTCATGCTCTATGACAGTGATGGCGAACCTTTTAGAGACCGAGTGCCCAAACTACAACCAAGACCCGCTTATTTATCGCAAAGTGCCAACACAGAAATATAATTAGTGATTTACACTCCCTTCTCTGTCACAGCTACAATGATAATCCAGATCTGTCCACACCTTCCCACTCCTCCAGTGGTCCCAGTTAGAATTGTCACTTTAAAATAGCTCTGTGCACAGCAAGTCCTGGGCTGTCTGGGACTGCAGGAAGATACCTGGAGTCCTCTCTGGTGATGGCCTGAGTGCCCACAGAAAGGGCTCTGAGTGCCACCTCTGGCACCCGTGCCATAGGTTCGCCACCACTGCTCTATGATGTCTGTATTATACCTCCTCCTCATGCTCTATGGTGTCTGTATTATACTTCCTCCTCATGCTCTATGATGTCTGTATTATACCTCCTCCTCATGCTCTATGATGTCTGTATTATACCTCCTTCTCCTGCTCTGTGATGTCTGTATTATACCTCCTTCTCCTGCTCTATGATGTCTGTGTTATACCTCCTCCTCATGCTCTATGATGTCTGTATTATACCTCCTCCTCATGCTCTATGATGTCTGTATTATACCTCCTTCTCCTGCTCTATGATGTCTGTGTTATACCTCCTTCTCCTGCTCTGTGATGTCTGTATTATACTTCCTCCTCATGCTCTATGTTGTCTGTGTTATTCCTCCTCCTCATGCTCTATGATGTCTGTATTATACCTCCTCCTCATGCTCTATGATGTCTGTATTATACCTCCTCCTCATGCTCTATGATGTCTGTGTTATTCCTCCTCCTCATGCTCTATGTTGTCTGTGTTATTCCTCCTCCTCATGCTCTATGATGTCTGTATTATATCTCCTCCTCATGCTCTATGATGTCTGTGTTATTCCTCCTCCTCATGCTCTATGATGTCTGTATTATACCTCCTCCTCCTGCTCTATGTTGTCTGTGTTATTCCTCCTCCTCATGCTCTATGATGTCTGTATTATACCTCCTCCTCATGCTCTATGATGTCTGTGTTATTCCTCCTCCTCATGCTCTGTGATGTCTGTATTATACTTCCTCCTCATGCTCTATGATGTCTGTGTTATTCCTCCTCCTCATGCTCTATGATGTCTGTATTATACCTCCTCCTCCTGCTCTATGATGTCTGTATTATACCTCCTCCTCCTGCTCTATGATGTCTGTGTTATACCTCCTCCTCATGCTCTATGTTGTCTGTGTTATTCCTCCTCCTCATGCTCTATGTTGTCTGTGTTATTCCTCCTCCTCATGCTCTATGTTGTCTGTGTTATACCTCCTCCTCATCCTCTATGATGTCTGTGTTATACCTCCTCCTCATGCTCTATGATGTCTGTATTATACCTCCTTCTCCTGTTCTATGATGTCTGTGTTATTCCTCCTCCTCATGCTCTATGATGTCTGTATTATACCTCCTCCTCATGCTCTATGATGTCTGTATTATACCTCCTCATGCTCTATGATGTCTGTGTTATTCCTCCTCCTCATGCTCTATGTTGTCTGTGTTATTCCTCCTCCTCATGCTCTATGATGTCTGTATTATACCTCCTCCTCATGCTCTATGATGTCTGTATTATACCTCCTTCTCCTGCTCTATGATGTCTGTATTATACCTCCTTCTCCTGCTCTATGATGTCTGTATTATACCTCCTCCTCATGCTCTATGATGTCTGTATTATACCTCCTCCTCATGCTCTATGATGTCTGTGTTATTCCTCCTCCTCATGCTCTATGTTGTCTGTGTTATTCCTCCTCCTCATGCTCTATGATGTCTGTATTATACCTCCTCCTCATGCTCTATGATGTCTGTATTATACCTCCTTCTCCTGCTCTATGATGTCTGTATTATACCTCCTTCTCCTGCTCTATGATGTCTGTATTATACCTCCTCCTCATGCTCTATGACAGTGGTGGCGAACCTATGGCATGGGGGCCAGAGGTGGCACTCTGAGCCCTTTCTATGGGCACCCAGCACAGAGTTTACCAGATAGGACTAATGGCTTCCTCCTCCAGTCTAAGAAAGCCCAGGATGTGCCATGCTCAGTGCTATTTGAGAGTTTGGAGGGAGAAGGTGTGGACAGAGATGGATTATCATTGGAGCTCCTGCTCTGGGTCCCCTGATTCTTCCTTTTCAGGGGACCCTGGAGGGAAGCTACAATCCAATTTACCCCTGCTTTCTATTGTGCTTTGAAACTTGTGATACAGCAGAGATCAAAAGGTTACCACTCAAATTGTCATGTTGGCACTTTGAAACATAAAAGTGGGTTTTGGTTGTAGTTTGGGCACTCTGTACCTAAAAGGTTCGCCGTCACTGCTCTATGATGTCTGTGTTATACCTTCTCCTGCTCTATGATGTCTGTATTATACCTTCTCCTGCTCTACGATGTTATCCTTTTCTCTCTCTCTAGTACTTGTCTTGGTGCCAGAGACCCGTACTGCGGCTGGGACAGTAAGAAGAAGCGCTGCAGCACCCTGGAGGACAGCTCCAACATGAGCCTGTGGTTTCAGAACATCACGGACTGCCCGGTGAGTAGATGAGGGATCACCCACTGCGCACATTATGCACAGCGTCACCGGTTATCCCTGTCCTGAAGTGAAGGAGGCTATCCTCTGTGCTGAGGGTGAGGGGGGATATCCTCTGTGCTGAGGGTGAGGGGGGATATCCTCTGTGCCGAGGGTGAGGGGGGCTATCCTCTGTGCCGAGGGTGAGGGGGGCTATCCTCTGTGCTGAGGGTGAGGGGGGCTATCCTCTGTGCTGAGGGTGAGGGGGGCTATCCTCTGTGCTGAGGGTGAGGGGGGCTATCCTCTGTGCTGAGGGTGAGGGGGGCTATCCTCTGTGCTGAGGGTGAGGGGGTCTATCCTCTGTGCTGAGGGTGAGGGGGGTCTATCCTCTGTGCTGAGGGTGAGGGGGGCTATCCTCTGTGCTGAGGGTGAGGGGGGCTATCCTCTGTGCTGAGGGTGAGGGGGGCTATCCTCTGTGCTGAGGGTGAGGGGGGCTATCCTCTGTGCTGAGGGTGAGGGGGGCTATCCTCTGTGCTGAGGGTGAGGGGGGCTATCCTCTGTGCTGAGGGTGAGGGGAGCTATCCTCTGTGCTAAGGGTGAGGGGGGGCTATCCTCTGTGCTGAGGGTGAGGGGGGCTATCCTCTGTGCTGGGGCTGAGGGGGGCTATCCTCTGTGATGAGGGTGAGGGGGGCTATCCTCTGTCTGGGGGTGAGGGCTGTCTGTCCTCTGTGCTGAGGGTGAGGGGGGTCTATCCTCTGCTGAGGGTGAGGGGGGCTATCCTCTGTGTTGAGGATGAGGGGGGCTATCCTCTGTGCTGAGGGTGAGGGGAGCTATCCTCTGTGTTAAGGGTGAGGGGGGGCTATCCTCTGTGCTGAGGGTGATGGGGGCTATCCTCTGTGCTGGGGCTGAGGGGGGCTATCCTCTGTGATGAGGGTGAGGGGGGCTATCCTCTGTGCTGGGGGCGAGGGGGGGCTATCCTCTGTCTGGGGGTGAGGGGGGCTATCCTCTGGGGGTGAGGGGGGCTATCCTCTGTCTGGGGATGGGGGGGTATCCTCTGTCTGGGGGTGAGGGGGGGCTATCCTCTGTCTGGGGGTGATGGGGGGGCTATCCTCTGTCTGGGGGTGATGGGGGGGCTATCCTCTGTCTCGGGGTGATGGGGGGGCTATCCTCTGTCTGGGGGTGGGGGGGGGTATCCTCTGTCTGGGGGTGAGGGGGGCTATCCTCTGTCTGGGGGTGAGGGGTGGCTGTCCTCTGTCTGGGGGTGAGGGGGGCTATCCTCTGTCTGGGGGTGAGGGGGGCTATCCTCTGTCTGGGGGTGAGGGGGGCTATCCTCTGTCTGGGGGTGGGGGGGTTTCCTCTGTCTGGGGGTGAGGGGGGGCTATCCTCTGTCTGGGGGTGAGGGGGGGCTATCCTCTGTCTGGGGGTGTGGGGGGGTATCCTCTGTCTGGGGGTGTGGGGGGTATCCTCTGTCTGGGGGTGAGGGGGGCTATCCTCTGTCTGGGGGTGAGGGGGGCTATCCTCTGTCTGGGGGTGAGGGGGGTATCCTCTGTCTGGAGGTGGGGGGGGTATCCTCTGTCTGGGGGTGGGGGGGGGTATCCTCTGTCTGGGGGTGAGGGGAGCGCTATCCTCTGTCTGGGGGTGAGGGGAGCGCTATCCTCTGTCTGGGGGTGAGGGGGGCTATCCTCTGTCTGGGGGTGGGGGGGGGGGGGCTATCCTCTGTCTGGGGGTGAGGGGGGCTATCCTCTGTCTGGGGGTGAGGGGGGCTATCCTCTGTCTGGGGGTGAGGGGGGGGGGCTATCCCCTGCACCTCGGCCTGGATGCTGAGCACAGATTTCCTGTCCTATGACGTTATGTTGTGCATTATCAGAACATTCAGCAGGTAGAAGCTACAAATCCAGGAGCTAAATGGATTATTAATGTACAAGTGCGGCTTTCACGCTCCCAGCTGGAGGTTGAGCTTAAACCTGATGTCTCTGAAGGGATTTCTATGAGCCTGATATTCATGCTGCGCAGCGCACAGTAGGGGGCGCTCTGGATACAATGGGGTCTGCACTGTCTGTTCTCACCCTCTACATTTATCTACCAGGTCCGGAACCTAACAATAAACGGGGGACTGGGAGCCTGGTCACCCTGGCAGCCGTGCCAGCACTCCGACGGGGACTCCACGTGCCTGTGCCGCTCCAGGATCTGTAATAACCCGGCCCCACGCTGCGGGGGCCGAGACTGCGAGGGGTCCCGTATAGAGATAGCAAACTGCTCACGGTGAGTGCAAGTGTCTCGTGTGTAGCTCATTTCATCCAGTGACAGAATAGAACACGAAGCCCAAAGCTAGACACCGGTCATGTGTTATTATAGCCCGGAGCTACGCTCACTATTCTGCTGGTGCAGTCACTGTGTACATACATGACATTACTTATCCTGTACTGATCCTGAGTTACATCCTGTATTATACACCAGAGCTGCACTCACTATTCTGCTGGTGCAGTCACTGTGTACATACATGACATTACTTATCCTGTACTGATCCTGAGTTACATCCTGTATTATACCCCAGAGCTGCACTCACTATTCTGCTGCTGGTGCAGTCACTGTGTACATACATGACATTACTTATCCTGTACTGATCCTGAGTTACATCCTGCATTATACCCCAGAGCTGCACTCACTATTCTGCTGCTGGTGCAGTCACTGTGTACATACATGACATTACTTATCCTGTACTGATCCCGAGTTACATCCTGTATTATACCCCAGAGCTGCACTCACTATTCTGCTGCTGGTGCAGTCACTGTGTACATACATGACATTACTTATCCTGTACTGATCCTGAGTTACATCCTGTATTATACCCCAGAGCTGCACTCACTATTCTGCTGCTGGTGCAGTCACTGTGTACATACATGACATTACTTATCCTGTACTGATCCTGAGTTACATCCTGTAGATCTTTTATTTTATATAAAAGTAAAAAACATAACAATACAAACAAAACATAATATACACTATATACAATATATACAATCTCTTACCTGCTGGTCCAGCCACATTCATACCTAGTAAAAACAATAACTTACAATACACTGAAATGAATAAACACCAATTACCACAACCCCCACCCAACACCCGCAAATAAACAAAAATGACTATAAATATACATAAACCCACCCTACACCCTCTAATAACAAACCACCCCACACAGATCACATCCCACACCCGTTTTTTTTTTTTTTTTTTTTTTTTTTTTTTTTTTCTTCAATATATAATAACAAATAGACACAACACTACACTAAACTAAATCCCTCGCCCGCACCCTCCCCTTCCCCCCAGACACTGGTCTAACGTCCAAAGTTTGCGTTAAGTAGTCCAGACCAGTGCCCAGGGTCATAGAGTCCAACAGTTCGTAAATCCCACCACCATCACCCCCCTCCCAACCACCATCACCCCCCTCCCAACCTAACACTAATCCCAAACCCCACTATATACAATATATACAGTATTTACAACACAACATAAAGAAAACAGAATACAAATAAAATCTCAACAACATCAATCCAAACCACATAAAGCCCAGGTTCGGTGCCTGCAAGCCCAACATCACAACATGCTCAGATACAAAACAAAAATCTACAGTGCAGCATCAGCCCCACACCAGGAGAGGAGATGACAGACTAAGGGACACTAAAGGAGAACCCCCTCCAAAGGAGAGAGGCCCTCCCCGTGCCCAGCCTCTCATACTCCAGAGAGCGCACCTTCACCAGGTCACCCAGAATGTTCCTGACCACCTCATCCACCGGGAGGATTTTACGCTGCGTCGATACTAAACACCGTGCGTTCCACGTGTGGTACCTGACCACTAGACTAACTAGGAATAACGTGCAGCGGTCCCGGCCACCCAGGCCTCTGAATGCTCCATAGGCCCACTCCGCATAGGAGAGACCGGCCAACCCGGGCCAATGGATGGAAGCGCCCACCCGGTTGTACACCTCTGTGTTAAAGGGGCACTGAAGCAGGAAGTGGTCCATGCTCTCCAGCAGGCCACCGCACTCCTCCCGGGGACAACCCCTTTCCTCAGAGCTCCTACACTTCAGATTGTCCCTCACACACAGCTTTCCATGGAAGCAGCGCCAAGTCACGTCCCAAAACTTCAAGGGGATCCTGATGGAATTCAATAAACTCAAACCCACCCTCAGATCCCGACTTGGGCAATCCCTGAGGGCCAGAGGCTTCTGGAAATGGGTCAACAGAACCCTCTTGTCAAGGAGTTTCCTCGACATGGTCCTGATCTCCCACATTCCCAGACCCCACCGGCGAATCACCTTCAGAACCGGGGTAGCGTAAGCCGGAAGATGCCCATGCGGTGTACGGAGATCCTTCACTTGCCCTCCTGTCTCCCATTCCTGGAAGAAAGGCCGAAACCATCCCCTGCAGGAGTATACCCACGGAGGAGCCCTCTCTTTCCAGAGGTTTGCAACATTGATCTTAAGAAAGGTATTCACTAGGAATACCACAGGGTTGACCATACACAACCCTCCTTGTCTCCTCGTGCGGTAAGTAACCTCCCTCTTGATTAGGTTCAGCCTATTCCCCCATAACAGCTGGAAGAACAGACTGTAGACCCGAGTCCAGAGGGGTTCTGGCAACATGCACACACTGCCCAGATAAATCAGTAACGGGAGCAGGTAGGTTTTGATCAGATTAACCCTTTCTCTGAGGGTCAAAGACCAACCCTTCCACTGGTCCACCTTCTGAGCGGCGATCTTAAGCCTGCCGTCCCAGTTTTGCATGGGGTAATCCCCCTGGCCAAATTCGATGCCGAGAACTTTGGCAGAGTCCTGGGGCCCTGGAAGAGTGTCCGGGAGACCAAAGCCTGGACCTCCCTCTCCCAGCCAGAGACTCTCACACTTATCCCGGTTGATCTTGGACCCAGAAGCCTCTGAGTAGCGGTCAACCTCTGACATCACCCATTGCGCCTCCCCTCCCGAGGACACGAAAACGGTGACGTCATCGGCATACGCTACCACCCTTAGAGTGGCTTCCGGTGCTGCCCGATCCATCCCGACTCCCACCAACGGCCCACGATCAATCCTCCTAAGGAATGGGTCGATCGCGAACACGTACAGTAGTGGGCTCAGAGGACAACCCTGGCGAACACCAGACCCGACCTCAAAAGAGCGGCCAATCCAACCGTTCACAAGCGGGAAACTCTCTGCCCCTGCGTACAAAACTTTCAGCCAATTGACAAACTCCCCCGGCAGGCCATATCTCAGAAGGACAGACCAGAGGTACTCGTGGTTAACCCGGTCAAACGCTTTTGCCTGATCCAAGGACAGCAAGTACCCCTTCCAGTTACCAGCCCTGCCCTGCTCCACTGCCTCCCGGACACAAAGCACAGCACTAAATGTACTGCGGCCTGGAACAGAGCAGTGCTGGGTCCCCGAAAGGAGCCGGGGTGCAAACTGCACCAGCCGATTAAACAGCACCTTTGCCAAAACCTTTCTGTCCGTATTGAGAAGCGCTATGGGACGCCAGTTCTCAACACGAGATCGGTCCTTACCCTTTGACAGAATGATCAGGGCAGACCTCCTCATTGACTTCGGCAGAGCGCCCGAGGAAAGACACTCATTGAATACCTCAGTCAAGAGGGGAACCAAGGCGTCCTTAAAGGTCTTATAGAACTCAGATGTTAAGCCATCCGGACCCGGCGATTTCTTGAGGGCGAGCCCTTCAATCGCCCGGCTGACTTCCTCTTCCCTGATCATCTCTGTCAAAACATCAAGAGAGGGGTCTACTCCTGGCTCAGGGACAGTGTCAGCCAGGAAAGCCGACATCACATCCCGATCTAGATCCCTCCTGCCCAAGAGGTGCGAGTAGAAGGATCTGACGACCTCCAGAATCCCTGATCTGGACCTTTTCAGGGATCCCGTACTGTCAACCAGTCCTGTGACAACTTTACCATTCACTGACATCTTGCAGTTTCTGTAAGGGTCGGGCGAGCGGTATTTCCCGTAATCCCTCTCAAAAACCAAAGATGCGTGTCTATCGTACTGACACCTCTTCAGCAAGGATTTCACTCTGGAGATGTCCTCACGACTACCTCCAGTCGAGACGAGATGCTCGAGTTTCCTCCTCAGGCCCTGATACAGGCGGTACCTGTCCAGACTCCTGAGGCTCGAGAGCTGGCGGAAGAATCTCGCCACCCTTTTCTTGAGCATCTCCCACCACTCTGACTTACTGCTACAAAGGCCCAGCAATGGTACCTGGCTCTGAAGAAAGTCCTCAAAGGATTGTCTTATCTCTGCTTCTTCCAGGAGAGACGAATTGAGCTTCCAGTAGCCTCTTCCCATCCGGGGGGTCTCTGTAACATTCAGAGAAAACAAAATTAGACAGTGGTCGGAGAACTCCACCTCAACAACGGACACTGCTGAAGAGATGGCTTCCTCCTTTAAATAAAACCTGTCTATTCTAGACCTGCAGCTACCCCTATAATAGGTGAACCCCGCGTGGCCTGGGGTGTGCCGGATGTGGACATCCACCAGGCGAGCCTCACTGGCTATGCTATTAAGAGCGACGCAATCATAAGTCAGCTTGTCTCTGGAACCTCCCCTATCCTGGGACCTCGTGACAGCATTGAAGTCCCCTCCAAAGACCACCTGCCGACTTGTAAAAAGGTAGGGCTTGATCCTCATAAAGAGACACTTCCTGTCCCACTTGGACTGGGGACCATAGATGTTAATAAGACGAAGTTCTTGTCCCTTCATGAGGACATCCAGGATCAGGCACCTCCCCATTTCTAACTCAATAACTCGTCGGCATTCTACCGGTGCGGTAAAAAGGACCGCCACTCCGCTATACGGCTCGGCCGCAAGAGACCAATAGGAAGGCCCGTGTCTCCATTCCCTCTTAGCTTTAAACACGGCCGCCAAATCTGGCAGCCTGGTCTCCTGCAAAAATAAAATGTCGGCTTCAACACGGCCGAGAAAATCAAAGGCCGCAAATCTAGCCGCATCAGACTTAATGCTGGCGACATTAATGGACGCCAGCGTCAACGGAGTGGGTGCCGCCATCATGAGTGATTGAGTTAGACGGCTTTCTTTTTACCCATCTTACCACCACCCTCGGGAAATGAACACCCCCTTTTTAGACATATTGTGGTGTCCATCTCCCGCACCTCTGATGCTTCAGGGGCAGATTCAGGACCTGCCCCCTCATCCTCGTCTCCAGACTCTGGGCCAGTCTCCCCTCCTGAGGACCCTGACTCCCCAGGGGGAGACTCGGCACCCCCTGCAGGCTCCGCCACCTCTGGCCCTTCACCCTCAGCCCCTCCATCGGCAGGAGAGGCTCCATCCAGGGCCAGGAATCGATTTGAAAGTTCGACCAGCAGGGGGTTGGTTGCACCTTCCTTGGGTACCTTAGTCAGGGAGGGAGAAGATCTTACACCTCCCTTCTTTTTACCCTTTTTCTTCTTTTTGGCGCCACGCTTACGCTTTTCCTCTAGCCACGCCCTATTATCCTCATCCATACTCTCATAATGGGAGGAGTCTGAGGACGTGGCACCTTCCTCTCTCTCGATCCTCCTGACCTCCTCATCCAGTACATCATCCCCTGGGGCCTCAGCGACAGGTGTGGTCTCCAGGAGAGCGCCAGAGGTTGTCCCAGCAGCCCGAGACTCCCCCCGCTCTCTCTCCTGTTGACGCTTTTCTAGACGCCTTAGCTGGGCAGGCGTCTTTTTCCTGTCTTTCTTCCCTGGCCCCTCCATTCCTCCGCCTCGGCTAGTCCCCTCCCCAGCAGATTCAGCCTCATGGCTTTCATCCGCTGAGGCTGAGCCCGCATTAGCGAAGGAAAGAGGACAACGACTGTACGGGTGACCGAGATCACCACACAGGTTACACCTAATCTGCCCTGTACAGGATGCAGCGAGATGGCCGACACCCCCACACAACGCACACTTCTGCACGGTGCAGTTTGCGCTGAAATGTGTGGGGTCACCGCACCTGTGACACAGCTTAGGCTGCCCCCGGTAGAAGATCAGGATCCGATCCCTCCCCAGGAAGGCTGATGAAGGGATGTGGGCGACTGAGTTACCTGAACGCCTCAACTTCACCATGAAGGTCCAGGCCCCTGACCAGATACCATACTCATCACGATTTTTCTCGGGTACTCCCAGTACCTCTCCATAACGATTCATCCAGGTCATGATGTCAAAGCAAGATAGTGATTCGTTACGGGTAAGAACGGTCACTTTCTTGAGTTCGCTTTGGCGGGACACTGCTTGCACAGCAAAGTCCCGCCACTCGGGCTCGTTGTATCTCAGCTCATAGTTGGACCAGAAGAGCTCAAGCCCCTCCGGCCGAACAAAGCTGACATCAAACTCAGATGTACCATAGGGATGGATCAAGGCAAAGATGTCAGCCGCCTTGAAGTCCATCTTCAGCAGCAGCTCAACTACCCGTGCCCGAGGGGGACACACATCACTGCCACGCCACCGAAGACGGACCACATTCCTACGGTTAGCACCCGGCCCGGTTGTCGGGAGCGACCATGATGTCTCCCTGCCTCTTTGCTCTCGGAAGGCAGACAGGCCGTGCCTCTCTATCCAAAATGACAAATCAACCTCCTGCCCCGCTACATTGATCGTCCTTTCTCCCTTCTGTAAGGCCTGCAGGAGGCGCCGTTGCAAAAAGCCGTCCCCAGAGCCCAGAGACGAGGATGATGGAACCCTACTTCCCCCAGCAGCGACACTGGCATAGCTCTTAATAGGGGCCGCCACTGGGGGAGCAACCGGACCAACCCCTGTACCCACCACATTGACACTACCCACCTGCATGTTACACTCAGCCACGCCACTCACACCACCAGTCCCTCCATCACCCACCCCCAAAGCTGGAAAAGATTCAGCACCACTCACACCATTCACATTATCCACCACAACATTACTGACTCCACTCACACTGGCTGGACCAGCAACAACATCAGGGGACATGACCACCTCCGCATCTTCAGGCACAAGGGACGGGGGTCCCCCCGCAGCGCATCGCCCAGAGGGGACCACAACTCTTGTCACACTTGTGCCCTCCGCATCATCGGTAGCAGATGTTATTTTACTTCTCCTGGGGCTTGGTAACATTCGCCGCTGCTCTTTAGCCGGTGTGAGGCGCCGCTGATCTTCAATTTCCACAGAATTCAAATTATCCCCAACACCAACACAGAATAACACTTTTTGTCTGGGAGGTCCGGAGCCCTCAGCCTCAGCGACCCCTCCACACTGCCGCCGCTCCATAACCAAGTGATCAGCAGCAACAGCATGAAGAGGCGCCGAGGCACCGGAAGCTGCCACCAGTGCCGGGCTGTCCCCCCCTCCCAGCGGGGGACGCACCACAGCACTGGATTTTGATGTTATCGCCACTGCCGAGCCGCCCTGACTGTCCGGCCTTGCGGCCGATGCCTCCCCTGCTCCCCCACTGTTACCACAAACAGAGACGGAGCCCATCGCCACATCAGATGTCACACCTGTAATATCCCTGCACCTTTGCACCGGGTCCACAGCAGAACTCGGGGGGGTTTGGGTAGCAGGGCTTGCACAGTGAGCTGACCCTGCGCTTTGCCCGGGGGGGTTTACAGGGAGGGGGGTAAAGATGAAACGTACCTCTTCTTGCTGCTTTGGCCTGGTCTTCTTCGCCTTCCTCCGGCTGCTCCCCCCAGCGGCTTCCTCTGGGAGTTCATCGCCAAACGAAAAGTTCTCCATGCGCACTGGGGACTCGAGCAGCCGGATCTCCGCCATGAGCGCCCCTCCCTGGCTGCCGGTGTCACTGTCCTCCCCCGAGCGAGGTGTTACTGCTGGCTGTCCTGCAGGGGGCCCACTGCACGAGGCCTGCTGATCGTCATCATCATCATCATCCTCCTCCTCCTCCACCTGGCTTGCAGGCTGCAACCCCATCAGCCTTTGCTCTCTGTTATCAGCCATCTGAGCAAATCGGTCATCATTAATCAGTTTTTCCTTAAATGGTCCGCTGTTATCACAAATAAAGGTCTTTCTTTTTGTCAGCTTGTCAATCTCTGCCTTTAGGTGATTAATCTCTCCTTTAACCTCCGTCTTGCGCTTCTTTGGCGCCGTGTTCGCCCTGGCGCGGGCACATCGCAGCTCCTCCCGGAGCCTCCTGATGGTCTTGGTCGCCTCTTCGTACTCACAGAGGTGGCTCTGGACCCGGGAGGCATAGGTGGACAAAGACTCCCGGGGCCCCTGCACCGCCCAGCCTCCCCCCGCATGGTCAGCCTTACCTCTGTGAGCACTCCGCTTCATAGTTCCAGCCCCGGAAGGACCGCTGTCACCCGCACCATCATGGACATCCAGGTTCTTGCCGCGCCGCCTCACACCAGACTCAGGGGGAGCAGGAGCAGTATTACTACGACTCCTGGTGGAACGTCTCACCCCTGAGTCCTCCATAGCGCTGGCCGGTTCCTGGCTACCCCTGCCCCCCGCCGGCCTGGCCCGGGAAGCAGGAGCCTGGGGCTTGCCGCTCTGGCTCATGCCTGGAAACCCACCCCCTCCCTGGGAAGGGAGAGAGCAGGCCCCAGGTGGAGGTGGATTATTCCTGGAGCTCAGAGCAGCAGCAGCACACAGCCTCTCACAGCAACAGACAGAGATAACGAGCTAACGAGCTCCAGAGATGCACTCACTATCTGCTGCTGGTGCAGTCACTGTGTACATACATGACATTACTTATCCTGTACTGATCCTGAGTTACATCCTGTATTATACTCCAGAGCTGCACTCACTATTCTGCTGCTGGTGCAGTCACTGTGTACATACATGACATTACTTCTCCTGTACTGATCCTGAGTTACATCCTGTATTATACTCCAGAGCTGCACTCACTATTCTGCTGCTGGTGCAGTCACTGTGTACATACATGACATTACTTCTCCTGTACTGATCCTGAGTTACATCCTGTATTATACCCCAGAGCTGCACTCACTATTCTGCTGGTGCAGTCACTGTGTACATACATGACATTACTTATCCTGTACTGATCCTGAGTTACATCCTGTATTATATCCCAGAGCTGCACTCACTATTCTGCTACTGGAGCAGTCACTGTGTACATACATGACATTACTTATCCTGTACTGACCCTGAGTTACATCCTGTATTATACTCCAGAGCTGCACTCACTATTCTGCTGCTGGTGCAGTCACTGTGTACATACATGACATTACTTATCCTGTACTGATCCTGAGTTACACCCGGTTACATCTTATAGACCGTGATGCAGATGATGGGGGTATTATAAGATCTTGTTGTGCAGTATATTTGTGTCGGGTCGATTGGTTTTATAGTTTTGCGCTCACTTTGTCTCTTTGTCCTTTGGATCCTGTCAGTCTGGGTAGCGGCAGGTCTGTGAGCAGTGATGTGTCAGCATTCATTCTCTAGGCGGGATGTGATTCTGGAGACTGCATTTTTCTATTTGCATTGGATTGCTGTGTAGAGACGAGCGAGTGTCTGCTGCGGCGGAGCAGAGATTGCTGATGATTTTGACGTGTTGGATTCCCAGCTCATTGTAAGACTCTCATTAGCGAGTGACGAGCCGCAGCATATACACAATACATGTACAGGCGAAACATAGAGGTATTCACTGGGTATAAGGAACAGCCTAGTCTACACCTCACAGAGGCTGATAACAGAGAGTAATAGATTGTATCCCCCTGTACAGTCTCCTCTCCCCAGGATGTAATGGCTGATAACAGAGAGTAATAGATTGTATCCCCCTGTACAGTCTCCTCTCCCCAGGATGTAATGGCTGATAACAGAGAGTAATAGATTGTATCCCCCTGTACAGTCTCCTCTCCCCGGGATGTAATGGCTGATAACAGAGAGTAATAGATTGTATCCCCCTGTACAGTCTCCTATTCCTGGGATGTAATGGCTGATAACAGAAAGTAATAGATTGTATCCCCCCTGTACAGTCTCCTCTCCCCGGGATGTAATGGCTGATAACAGAGAGTAATAGATTGTATCCCCCCTGTACAGTCTCCTCTCCCCGGGATGTAATGGCTGATAACAGAGAGTTCTGGCTCTTCCTAGACCAACACTTTGTAGTTGTGGTGGAGTCCTGTCCATGCGCTGCTGAGGTTCTGGTGCAGTGTATTGGAATGTAAACATCAGCAGCTGCCAAGGTAAACGTCCTGCGCTTCCATATGGATTGTGTTAGGAGAAGTCGGATTCAGGAAATGAGTTTTTTCCTGGTTTTCTCTGTTTGTATTCTGACACCTGAGAGCAGCGAGCGTTGGAAGTTAGTAGAGAAGGGACCTGGTGCGGAGGTATCATACAGCGGCGGGTGCACCCTGGACCCCGGAGACCTCCTGCCGCAGATGATACGCTGCATCTGTGCCCGGAGAACTAGAGAACGATTCCGCAGTGTGAACAGGGGCTGAGGGTGCGGCACACGGCGTCTCAATGAGAAGTGACTTGTATATGATAACAGCAGCGCCGGGTGTTATATAGGACATTATACATTTCTGCTCCCCGGGATCTTCTAAGAGATGTGCGCCCCCTGGCTGCAGTGCTGGGACGCATTCTCTGCGGTGGATTCGGGTCCGGCCGGGATTCATTAAGGTAGTTCCTCCGATGTCCACCAGGTGGCGCTGCTGCGCTGAAAAGCATCGGAACGCACTGGAGTTCACCGGCTCGGGCTGAGTGAAGGTAAGTGCAAGCTCCGCGACAGATTTTTTGTTTTAAATGCGGCAGTTTTTCTGAATCCGTCCGGTTTTCATTCGGCCACGCTCCCCGATTTCCGTTGCATGCATGCCAGCGCCGATGCGCCACAATCCGATCGCGTGCACCAAAATCCCGGGGCAATACAGGGAGAATCGTCGCAAATCGGAAATATTCAGGTAACACGTCTGGAAAACGCGAATCGGGCCCTTAGTAAATGACCCCCCACGTATTTTATCCTTAATAACCACAAAACATGACCAGAAACACGGGATGCAATGATAATGCTGTATAAATGTTTCTGAGATTTGGATCAGTTTCCTATGTAGTGGGGTGACAGGTCAGAGGTCATGACCCCTCACGGACACCGGTTTATGACCAGGGTTTGATGACATAGCTCCCCCTTTGTCTCACATATTTCTCATTGCAACGTAGTGCGGCTCTAGCCACATGTTCTGCCCTGGCTGTCACATCTACCGCGCTAATGTTATGCTAATTACATGCTAATTCAGTGTTAATGAGTCTCTCTGCACCTTTGCCTGTCTGATACTTCCTCCGCTATCTACCACTGCATTAATGGCGCCATTTCCTCTTCTTAATATGCGTCATTATTCCACATTCTATTCGGAATGTTCACAAAGCAGATGAGAGGCGTGGCCTTTATATGTAAATGTGAATCTCACCACACCCCCAAGCGAGAATGATGTCTAGGCCCCGCCCCCATGCATGTTCATGAAAAGAAAGTTGAAAATCTATAAAAATGTTTCCAGGGAGGGATGACAGGTGAGTATCCAGAGCGTCAGCTCCAATATGGCGGCCATGTGATAATTGCTGCTCTTCTCTTCCGCAGAAATGGCGGCTGGACCCCATGGTCCTCCTGGGCGCAGTGCAGCACCTCCTGCGGAATCGGCTTCCAGGTGCGGCAGAGGACGTGCAGTAACCCTGCGCCGCGGTTTGGAGGAAGAGTCTGCGTGGGACAGAGCAGAGAGGAACGGTGAGGACCCCCCCCCCCCCCTTACTAACGTCTTGTGGTCGCTAAAGGGTTAATACCGGGTGACATCTGCACAGACATAGGAACTGCCTGTCATGTGTCGCCATTTATTATCCAGATTGTATCATCACCCCCTGCAATGACCAATGGGCAAAGATTGTTAACCCTTTAGGGACCCAGCATTGACCTTCACTGTCCAGAAGACATCCGTTTTTTTAAATTTTTTTTAGCAACCTAGGAATACGAGGGCTTGTTTCATGTAGAATTATTTGTAGACTGCGCCATTAGAGGGTAAATTCATCATAAGCAAAATGTAACTTTATCTTCAGAAGAGAAGGAATCACAGAAGGCAAAGTGCCCCTTGTTTTTTTAATTAAACATATTGTGCCATTCACTGTACCATACCCCCAGAGCTGCACTCACTATTCTGCTGCTGGAGAGCCTGAAGATCATGAAGGCTGAGTTGCATTCGATCCAAGTGTCGCCTCGTGTCTGATGTCTGTGACACTGTAACGCTATCCGTGCTGTTCTTGCTCAGGCGGTGATTAAGTATTTGGCGCGGTGTCATGTAATATTGATATAAAATGCTAATGTCACCAGTCGGTCGCTGCGGCTCCTCACACCAGGTAATGAACTCGGTTAATTTGCTTCTATGTTCCTAAATAGACATTTTTGGGGTGATTTAAGCTCTGACCTTTTACTGGATTTCACATGGAAGCAGAAGGGGCGGCGGCTTGATCAATGTCCTGTTAATTGGGCTAATTGTTTGCTCCTTGGCATCGCCCGCTCTCCCCTTTCTCCGGAGCTTTTGTGATGGCAGATCCATCGTCTCCATGATAATACGGCTGCGGATATCACAACTTCACTTCTTCTCGTGGTTGATCTCTGGGGTCCGGTGGGAATTTCTCCAAAATTGTGATCTGTGTTTGTAGTCAGTGATTGCAACCAAATGAGAAAAGCGCAAGCGAGTTTCTGATGATTTGTTACAATGTATCATTGTATACAGTCACACCGTTATTAGTCCCTGCACCAACAGGGCACAATCCATATTCACTGACAGCAAGAAGAGATCCTTAAAATGATAAAGTGCAAGTTATCACAATGCTGTTTCATGTAATACTGTAGCTTTATCATACATTTGTACTGTTCCTTTAACAATCTCTTAAAGAAGTGTAATGTCCCGCTCATCCTGCTGGAGGCGCCATTGATATTGCAGTTCCGCAGCATGTGATTGGCTCTCCATTGTGCGGTGACGTGATGCATGTTGTCTCTTTCGTCAGGTTCTGCAATGAGAACAGTCCGTGCCCGGTGCCCATATTCTGGTCGTCCTGGGGCTCCTGGAGTAAATGCAGCGCAGACTGCGGAGGAGGCGTCCACTCCAGACAGCGCAACTGCGAGAACGGGAACAGCTGCCCGGGCTGCGCTCAGGTACCGCTCACGTCCAAATACTTATACTTGACAAGTGGCGGCCATGTTGTAGCGCTTGGTGGCGCTGTGATGTCATCATCGTCTTGCAGTGATGGATCATGGAACGTATCAGACTGGCGTTAGAGGCGCCTTTCCATCAGTAACGTCTCAATGTTTCCTTGCAGGAATTCCGGATCTGTAACTCTGAGGCCTGTCCGGAGGTGCGCAGGAACACTCCCTGGACGCCATGGATGACGGTTAATATCACGCAGGGTGGCGCTCGCCAGGAGCAGAGGTTCCGTTACACTTGTCGCGCTCAACTCTCGGACCCCCACGAACTGCAGTTTGGGAGGAAAAAAACTGAGACGCGGTTCTGCCCCAATGATGGATCCGCGGCCTGTGAGACCGACTGTGAGTGCCCACCCGTCCGATAGTCACCTCTGTATAATGACTAATATTCCGCTACCTCTCAGAGAGGACACGAGACACGGCAGGTCCGGCTGTTCTATAGTTCCTGTTTCTAATACCTCTTTTATTTGTTATATAAGAGAGAACTATTGCTGAAATATTCTTCGCAGCAGAGGATTTGTCACAGTTGCGTTTTTTCTAGATTCCAGCTTGAGACATTTTACTTTATAGAACACCGCTGGACTTGGTTTCTTTCAGCTGCTGTTTTCAGATTTCAGGCTATTTTGTTATGGTTTCCAGCTGTGAGCAAGCAGAGCTCTTAATATGGTGCAAAAATGTAATTCTTTGTCTATATGCCTCATGCATGCTGGGAGTTGTAGTCCACTTACAGGTGTAGTAGTAACGTTGTCATGTTTCTGCAGCTCTGGTGGATGACCTGATGCGCAGTGGTAAGACCCCCGCTCGTGTCATTAGTGGGGGCTGGACTCCATGGGGAATGTGGTCCACCTGTTCCCGAGACTGCGAGCTAGGATTCCGCTCCCGGAGAAGAACCTGCAGTAACCCTGAGCCCCGCAATGGCGGTCAGCCTTGCATGGGGTCAGCCATGGACTTCCAGGATTGTAACCCCCAACCATGTCCAGGTGAGGAACCCCCACATCTCCGAGATGCTCCAGAAAACTCTCATGATTTTGGTTGCTTTCTGTACAATGTCCCTTGCAGGAAAGGGTTAAAGGGGGTTGTCCTAAGTATTTAAGTTGCCCCTCCTGACTGCTGGCTCCCCCTGCTGGGAGAACTTAAATACTGGGCACAAGCCATTAACCCTTTCCATAGACCATCAGAGGTTATCGTATGGCGACATGTACCTGTACTACGGTTACCCGGCCCATGTAAGGGTTAATGACTTGTCCGGGACGGATGTGGTGACATCTGCGGGGACATAATTGCTTTGTGTACATGACATCGATCTGTGTCGCCGCTCAGCGGTTGCGCTCTGCTCATTAGCGGATACAAACTCTCTGGGCTCAGCTTTATGTGGCGGCGCCTCCCGCAGTCCTCGCTAGTATAATCTTTACGAGGAGTCAGACTCAGACCCAACGTGAGGAAAACACAATTACGTCTTAATTGAAAACAACAAGGTGCTTTCTGCGGCGCGCGGCGGCTTTATGGGGTAATTGTTTACTCGCCGTCATAATCCCGGGTTTTATTCCCCCGTAAACTGCACCGGGTCCAGCAATGAATAATCAGAACGACACCGGCGCCGCCGTAAAGAGGCTTTATATAGCCAGTTATAGGGTGAAAGTTTTCTGTGAGAAGCTCCTATTCTAAAGTCACCGGGTGTGAACACGTCCCTAACCACAAGCTCAGTGCAGTCCAGCCTGAAGAGCTCACAATCTATGCGCCTCATAGTGGTGACATAACAGCCAGGATTATGAAGGCTATAAAACAGCGCCACCTACTGGAGGAGGCTCTTGTTGCTATGTGTGTATACATGTGTATACTATGTGTTCTGGGGCTCTGGAGACACAGTTTTGTGTTTAGTAACAGCTTACATTTTTAGGATTTCAGAAGAAATGAAGGCGCCAAGAATCGGATATAAAAGCCGCAAGTATTACAGATTTAGGTATTTCTGTTAGATTGACCACAAATCTCTGTGTTAATGAGGTTTCACGCAGATTAATGTGATCACAGAAAGTGAACTTGTGTGCGGTAGAGGGCAGTGAACATCATGGCGGTCATATACATCCGTACAAAGGCAGAGGACGGACAGGGGTGCGGCCGGATCCTATAGACGTCTATAGAGCGATATAAAAACTCCGCTACTGGAGATCTCTAGCTCCCAGAGATTGTCAGCAATGATACAAACCCAACACCGCGGCTGCGGGGGAGACCGCATAAGTTTCATTCATGTTACATTTGTTTTTTTCTGATTCCATAAAATGCCAAATTTTGGGGCGTTTTATTGGGTGGAGATTTGTTACTTTTTCTTTGAGGTTCGCAGCTTGTCAGGAGAAGACTTTTTACTAGACCCAAAGGCGTCATCCTGTTAAATATGTATGACCTGGACGACGTGAGGGATGCCTTTAATTAACACTGATACTCTATTATGTAAATGTTTTATACACAGGAGTTCATGAATAGTTTATGCTAAATAAAATGTCTGTAATGTTCTATAAATCTCAATAACTCTGCAAGAACGAGCAGCGAGGCTTCCCATGATGTACTGTACAGTATAACATACCGCACCATGTGATTTAACGTCACATACTGTCCCCCAAAAACTGTAGCCTCGAGAAGGCTATAAGCATGTAACTACTATAATACTGCCCCGATGTACAAGAATATAACTACTATAATACTGCCCCCTATGTACAAGAATATAACTACTATAATACTGCCCCTATGTACAAGAATATAACTACTATAATACTGCCCCCTATGTACAAGAATATAACTACTATAATACTGTCCCCTATGTACAAGAATATACCTACTATAATACTGCCCCCTATGTACAGGAATATAACTACTATAATACTGCCCCCTATGTACAGGAATATAACTACTATAATACTGCCCCCTATGTACAAGAATATAACTACTATAATACTGCCCCCTATGTACAAGAATATAACTACTATAATACTGCCCCCTATCTGCAAGTATATAACTACTATAATACTGCCACCTATGTACAAGAATATAACTACTATAATACTGCCACCTATGTACAAGAATATAACTACTATAATACTGCCCCCTATCTGCAAGAATATAACTACTATAATACTGCCCCATATGTACAAGAATATAACTACTATAATACTGCCCCCTATCTGCAAGAATATAACTACTATAATACTGCCCCCTATGTACAAGAATATAACTACTATAATACTGCCCTCTATGTACAGGAATATAACTACTATAATACTGCCCCCCTATGTACAAGAATATAACTGCTATAATACTGCCCCTATGTACAAGAATATAACTGCTATAATACTGCCCCCTATGTACAAGAATATAACTACTATAATACTGCCCCCTATGTACAAGAATATAACTACTATAATATTGCCACCTATGTACAAGAATATAACTACTATAATACTGCCCCCTATGTACAAGAATATAACTACTATAATACTGCCACCTATGTACAAGAATATAACTACTATAATACTGCCACCTATGTACAAGAATATAACTACTATAATACTGCTCCCTATGTACAGGAATATAACTACTATAATACTGCCCCCTATCTGCAAGAATATAACTACTATAATACTGCCCCCTATGTACAAGAATATAACTACTATAATACTGCCCTCTATGTACAGGAATATAACTACTATAATACTGCCCCCCTATGTACAAGAATATAACTGCTATAATACTGCCCCTATGTACAAGAATATAACTGCTATAATACTGCCCCCTATGTACAAGAATATAACTACTATAATACTGCCCCCTATGTACAAGAATATATCTACTATAATACTGCCCCTTATGTACAGGAATATAACTACTATAATACTGCCCCCTATGTACAAGAATATAACTACTATAATACTGCCACCTATGTACAGGAATATAACTACTATAATCCTGCCACCTATGTACAAGAATATAACTACTATAATACTGCCCCCTATGTACAAGAATATAACTACTATAATACTGCCCCCTATGTACAAGAATATAACTACTATAATACTGCCCCCTATGTACAAGAATATAACCACTATAATACTGCCCCCTATGTACAGGAATATAACTACTATAATACTGTCCCCTATGTACAGGAATATAACTACTATAATACTGTCCCCTATGTACAGGAATATAACTACTATAATACTGTCCTCTATGTACAAGAATATATCTACTATAATACTGCCCCCTATGTACAAGAATATATCTACTATAATACTGCCCCCTATGTACAAGAATATATCTACTATAATACTGCTCCCTATGTACAAGAATATATCTACTATAATACTGCTCCCTATGTACAGGAATATTACTACTATAATACTGCCCTCTATGTACAGGAATATAACTACTATAATACTGCCCCCCTATGTACAAGAATATAACTGCTATAATACTGCCCCTATGTACAAGAATATAACTGCTATAATACTGCCCCCTATGTACAAGAATATATCTACTATAATACTGCCCCTTATGTACAGGAATATAACTACTATAATACTGCCCCCTATGTATAAGAATATAACTACTATAATACTGCCCCCTATGTACAAGAATATAAGTAGTATAATACTGCCCCCTATGTACAAGAATATAACTACTATAATACTGCCCCCTATGTACAAGAATATGACTACTATAATACTGCCCCCTATGTACAAGAATATAACTACTATAATACTGCCCCCTATGTACAAGAATATAATTACTATAATACTGCCCTCTATATATCAGAATACATCTAGTATAATACTTACAGACAGGTATATATCTGGCCTGTTCCTCTATATAATGTGCCGGGAGATAACATTGTGACATTTGGTGCAGTTGTCTTGTATCTGTCAGGGATTGTTCACATTTGCGTTGGATTAGATGAGAAGTTTGACGTTTACATTTTCCTTCTTGGCAGTTTTTTGGCACTTTCTTTTGTGGGCGATGACTGATTCTTTGCTTTGACCTTTGTGTCTTTCTATTTTTTAGTGAAGGGTTCGTGGTCGTGTTGGTCATCGTGGACGCAGTGTTCTGCCACATGTGGGGGAGGACATTACCAGCGCACACGTACCTGCACTAACCCTGCCCCGTCCAATGGTGGTGACATCTGCATTGGGCTGCACACGGAGGAGGCGCTCTGCAATACTTACCCCTGTGAAGGTAAGGAGACCTCATGGGGGGGTAGAGATCTTTTTCTATGACACCAGAAACGTCTCTGCTCCTAAACCACTTGGAGAGGGCCGAAAAAGAAAAATGGTTAAAAAAATAAAAAAAAATGTTTTACAAGAGTAATAAAAACCTAAAAATTTAAAATTACTTATTTCTCTATAAACAAGCAAAATGCCCATTTTATCAGATTCTTTAAAAAAATTGGTGCTTTTTCGCCACCCACGAGAATGTCATCTTGTCCTGCGTAAAATGACACCTCATTTCAAGGTATTAAAACGTCCTTAAAGGGAACCAGGGACCTCATTTTTTACTAAAGACAAGTTACACAAGCCCATCACACCTGCAGTGCAAATATGCCCTTTTGCCTTCTCTAAGCATTTGTATTACAATATAATTGTGGGTTATATTGACACCCAATACCCACACCCTGAAAGAATCCTCCTATTAGTCCCAGGGGTTGGGCTGCAGACTACTCAGCCCCCATCTTTTGTGCTCTTGTACAGCTCCCCCCACTGATGAAAGCCTACCAGGCTGTGACCTCTGTGAAGGAGCAGGATGGAGGAGGTGTACAGAAGCACAAAGGTGGGGGCTAAAAGCTGAGGAGTGAGCAGCACAGACAAGTCACATGTTGTTTTTTGAAATACATCCAAACCAAAGCCCAACCCCTGGGACTACACAGAGGATTCTGTCAGGGTGCAAGGTAAGTTATAACACACAATTATATTGTACTACAAATGCTTAGAGAAAGCAGAAAGGCAGATTGCAGTGAAAATGAGGTCCCTGCTGACAGGTTCTCTTTAAAACAATTAAAATTCTGCTATTTCTATGATTGTATGAACACAAAGATGAGGCGTCATCAGGACCTCACAGGGAAAGCCGTAAAAATTATCAAGCAGCCATGTTTTTTCATCGATGTCACAACATTTTTCCAGCCTCCCGGCAGATTTTGTGGGGTACAAGCGGAAAGAGCACCCTCATATCAGTAGACAGAAAGAGCGGGGCTCCAGGGGCGTGGGGCGCGCATCACTGGGGCCACATTGGCTCTGTTACAACCACCAAAACCTTGAGACCTTGTAGTCCTTGTCTTCAGAGGATACAGTTTATAAAGGTCGGGGTGACCCCTGCAGTGCCCGGACGGAAATCACTTTTCATTCCTGGTTGGGAAGAATCTGAGTTGCCTAACGAGCAGAGAAGCTGCAGGAATCGGCTCATGTCAGCGGTAATTGCCTGGATGCTGATTTCCATAGACGGCCTGTATAAACACACAGAGGGATTTATTTAGCGTGGAGCCCGGCCAGCGTGTTGTGGTGCGGAGGGGACGACTCTCCACTCAGGAGAACTTGGTTTAAAAATATTCATCTGGTTTGGAAGAGGATGAGGATCTTGGTGATTATCCGCTTTGTGTGATCGGCGTGGAAGTCAGGCGGCTGCACCATGAATAATTGATGGCAAGTTGTGTGGGTAACGCTGAGGCGCACATCCGACCAGCGACTGGCGCAGCGTTTGATTACTGACTGATAACACTCCAGGTTCCTGTCACATTTTATCGGAGTCAGATTTAGCTGCAGCGCACGTAGAGGTAAGAAGTACATGACGACCCGGACGGATCTGATTGAAGCGCCAGGTGACGGACAATCATCTCCATCGCTGGGCGGAGCAGAAACGCATCGCCCTCTCATTTCTGATTCAGTTATATAATTGCACCAGCACATTCCCCGGACCCCACATCAGAGGATAAAAACGCAACCATGAGGACGAGAGCTGAATCCTTTATCTGTAATTTACTTTATTTGATGCATTTTCCAGTATTTTACAAGTCGGTAATAAATTCCTAGTTTGGAAGCCTTTGCCTTAAATCATCCGCTGAGGCCTGACTCTGCAATGATTGTTGCTCTACAAGTTATGTTAATTGAATTCCGGGTGTCGGGGAGCTGCCACGGCGTCTCTGGGGTGGAAGGAGGGTTATTTACATGCAGGGAAATGGTTTACTTCTTGCATAACTTATCGTCCTACAAACCCCAACATCTTCTTTTCCTCGCCTTAAGCACAGAGTTACAACGTGTCCTTGGAGAAATGTCTCTATGGAAAGGCCTTTAGACAGAAGTACAACGAGCAGGAGGTGGCCAGAGCTAAATTGAAATTAAAGGCTTTGCTGCTGGTTCTTTAACGGCCATGACACCTCCAGCCAAGAAAACATCTTACGTTAAGCCCCTTTCCCCATCCCTTGGTCATCCCCACCAGCAAGGTCTAAACTGCCCCCAGTGTAGTTACATAGGATAACTCTGTATTCTTATCTACAAGAACAACATGAAGGCGCCACAATCTTTATAATGCTGTTTAAAGAAAAAAATGTAAACCCTGTACTCACCTCTGCCTCCCATGTCTTCTCTCTTCTGGTTGCTGCTGCGCATCCCGGTTCAAAGAGCGATGTGCGCCGGGGTTTTCTACCGGCCACATCGCTCCACCTGCAATAATAGTGCTCAGGCACAGTGAGCACTATACAGAGATGGGCAGGAGCTTCCTTTCTGGTCAGACGGAGGTCCCTGTCTGACTGCCCAAGGCCGTGGCCTAATCATTGACGCTATTGGAGAGCCAGCCCCGGGGCCCCCAAACAATAAATCCAGGGGCTCGATGTGTCAGTGGCCGGATATAAACGGTCTGTGGGGTGTAGTTTAGGGGTCCCTGCATTAGAGGTTATTCAGAGACCTGTGTCAGGTGTTACAGGTGGAGAAATGTTTCTTGAGGGGCTCTAGTGGTGTAGATGGGGTCCATGTCTCCCCATGTGTCACATTCGCTCAGGAAGGGACGTTGGCGATTCTGTGCCGATGTGCAGGTGATTCCTCTGTCTCGTTGCAGGTGGCTGGGCGGAGTGGTCAGAGTGGAGCATGTGTCATGAAGATGGCATTCAGTATCGAAATCGCTACTGTGACATACACAACCCGGGGGCCACTCAGTGTGTTGGGAACAGCACTGAGTACAGAGATTGTATATACAATGAGATTCCAGGTAAGCCTAGAAACACAGCAGGTGATGTCTGCCACCCCTGGCTCCCGCAGTCAAGTGTTAAACTGTTGGCCCCCCTTCAGAGTAGTTGTAGTCACACTACTTTCGGATACCTTGTATTTGTGCATTCACAGCAGCTTCTTGTCCTTTTCATTTTTAGTCATTCTGCCAGCATCAAGTATCGATGAAAACAAAGACTGTGGCGGTAAGAAACACCTTGTTACAGTGAGAATCCTGGCATCATGTCACGTCCTCATCACATCCTGACAAGCTTCTTCTTCTTTCCATCATTACAGGATTCAGCCTCATCCATCTGATCGCCACCGGCGTGTCCTGTTTCTTCGGCTCCAGCCTCCTGACATTTGTAATCTATGTTTATTGCCAACGTTGCCAGAGACAGTCCCAGGAGTCCACTGTGATCCACCCCGCAACCCCCAACCATCTCCACTACAAGGGTAACTCTACACCCAAGAATGAAAAGTATACTCCCATGGAGTTCAAGGTAGGAGTCTTGGGCCTAGAGATGAGATGCATGTCAGGGGCATCATGTGAAGGGTTGACACAGAGATGTGAATTGTTTGGAGCGTGCCAATATGATGGTGAAGAAGGTTCAGTAGATGGTGAGCGACCGCATGTCCTGGTCTCTACTCACAAATTAAGTTCTGTCACCTGTAGGACGTAACTGATCCAGTTGTTTTCCCACAGTCTTCTGGTCGCCTATGAGGTGTTTGCCCCCCAGTAGTTGTTGTGTTGGGCGGGAGGGAGGCTGACTCCGATGCCGTGACTGCACTACCGCTGCCGGCTTCTCTTAGTTCTTGGAGAAGATGACAAGAATGAATGTTTGGTTTTCTCTAACCTGCCATGGAAATAAATCAGCGGCGCGGCTTCCTGTTAGAGCTATTGATCCTCGCGCTTTGATTTATTTTTATGGAGTCTTGTTGTTTAAGAAGCAGCTTTACACAGTGAAGCTAAACTCCTCGGAGGCCGTAACTAGCACCGACTGTTCCCGATCTGAGTGTCTAATCCATCGTTAGCTGGGAGCGGTCCGAGGCCCAGAAATATACAGGCACAAAGTGACCAGCAGATCAGGGGGAGAGATAGGAGGTAGAAAGCGGATGTCAGACTGAGATCTACACATCTATCAGCACCCAGTCTTCTCAATGTGTAATGGAAAGTTCTAATGGATAATCCCTCATTTAATGCAAGAAAGGGACTGATTTCATACATGAGGCTTGGGGATTTGTTGGATTAGCATGTATTGATGCATTCGGCGCATCCGTTGGCAGTGCCATTTTTTTGGTGTGACATAACTCTATAGTAAATTGGCATTACTGGTGGAAAGTGGCAGATAGTCCCAAGCTTTATGCAGAAGGCACGATAAATCTCCCCACCCCAATCTAGTGGAAAGTTGTAAACCCTTTCATGGTGAGAATAAAGGGTAAATGATGTGTGTGACTGACCACAGACGCCTTTGTCCAGTGAAGAAGAGATACATTAGCCGCCCCTCACATGGAGATCCTACCATCTGTCCTCTGTGCATGGCTGCATGTTACCCATTGTATGTTCATGTCTGTACAGAGCACTGCCAGGGTCACAGGTCCCCCTTGTCAAAATCATCCACTGGCACCGGGACTGTGGTAATCCTCTTATATCTGTAAGTGTCCCTGGTTTGTGATACATTTCCTTTAAGGCTGAGCAACCCATGGAGACAATTGCACCAGTCCAATAATTGACCAGTGCCTGGTTCTGGGTCAAATACACCATTGCATCATCAGGATCACATGTTATGGCCATAACATAGGGAAAGCTGTTGTGTCCAACCAAAACCAGACCCTGCAGATTGAATTCCCAAAGCCGAAGTTCCCCAGAAGTGCATTGTCCAACGATAATGCACTGTGCCGTGATTCACTAAGATCGTGCGCCCGATATCCTGCATGTGTCGCTTCCCCGCTCAGGTCCGCCGGAGTTCACCTTCTTCCTGGTGCATGTAAGTGCATTGTCCTGCGACACAATTTGAAGTTAAATCCTGCGCTCAGTCCGAATCAGTCGGATCATCAAACGGCATGCCCCCCCATTTCTGTCGCGTGAAAGCCGTCACGTACGACACACTCTCAGCACAGACCCCTGTTAAATATCTGCACAAGCTGTGCAAACCCAGAAAACGCCAGAAAGACTGATCAAAGTACGTGCGCAGACCCTTAGTAAATAAGCCCCACTGTATAAAGGGAAAGGACCCAGTGTTACTTGGTGCCCTCTAGAGCTGGGGGGTCATTGGGTGACACATCACTAGTCCCAGGGATCGTGCAGTGAGAGCGGATGCCGTGTGTCCGCAGGGCTCAGAAAGTAAAGGATATGCTGCACCCGCTGCCCCGGGAGGGAACGCAATGTCCTCATCTACAGAGAATAGAACTTATTGGTAGCAGAGAAGCCGAGCTCTTCACACCACATTATATACATGAGGGAAATGTACACAGCGGATAAAATATGAAAATAAATATTAGGCTCTTTGGCCTCCTGTGATTTCGCCAGTTTCCGAGTTGCGCCTGTGTCACCATCCGATGCCGCGCTGTAGAATGAGGGGTTCTGGGGTTCTGGGGTTGCAGGTGCCTGGCAGTTCTTCTGTGCAGTGAGATCACCCTGAAATGTCCCATAATCATCTCATCGCTGCAGCTTCATTCCCAGATCAGTGACTGTAACCTGTTGCTTGTAGCTGACAGAGGTGACGCACTTAATAACGGGGACACCAGTCCTTGAGATGTGCCAGTGGAGCTGGAGAGCAGGTAATGCCCCCCAAACTATAATCTCACCTGTCATACATAACAGAAGTTACATTTTGGTGAACCATTACATGAAACCAACATGAGCCACTGTATCACTAGAGAGCAACAGTGAGAATATAGCCAATCCATCGCTAGAGAGCAGCGGTGCTATCACTGAGAATACAGCCTATCCATCACTAGAGATCAGCGGTGAGATCACTGAGAATACAGCCTATCCATCACTAGAGATCAGCGGTGACATCACTGAGAATACAGCCTATCCATCACTAGAGAGCAGCGGTGCTATCACTGAGAATACAGCCTATCCATAACTAGAGAGCAGCGGTGTCATCACTGAGAATACAGCCTATCCATCACTAGAGAGGAGCGGTGACATCACTGAGAATACAGCCTATCCATCACAAGAGAGCAGCGGTGCTATCACTGAGAATACAGCCTATCCATCACTAGAGAGCAGCGGTGCCATCACTGAGAATACAGCCTATCCATCACTAGAGAGCAGCAGTGACATCACTGAGTATACAGCCTATCCATCACAAGAGTGCAGCGGTGCTATCACTGAGAATACAGCCTATCCATCACTAGAGAGCAGCGGTGCCATCACTGAGAATACAGCCTATCCATCACTAGAGAGCAGCGGTGCCATCACTGAGAATACAGCCTATCCATCACTAGAGAGCAGCAGTAATATCACTGAGAATACAGCCTATCCATCACTAGAGAGCAGCGGTGCCATCACTGAGAATACAGCCTATCCATAACTAGAGAGCAGCGGTGCCATCACTGAGAATACAGCCTATCCATCACTAGAGAGCAGCGGTGCCATCACTGAGAATACAGCCTATCCATCACTAGAGAGGAGCGGTGACATCACTGAGAATACAGCCTATCCATCACTAGAGAGCAGCGGTGCCATCACTAAAAATACAGCCTATCCATCACTAGAGAGCAGCAGTGCCATCACTAAAAATACAGCCTATCCATCACTAGAGAGCAGCGTTGCCATCACTGAGAATACAGCCTATCCATCACTAGAGCAGCGGTGCCATCACTAAGAATACAGCCTATCCATCACTAGAGAGCAGCGGTGCCATCACTGAGAATACAGCCTATCCATAACTAGAGAGCAGCGGTGTCATCATTGAGAATACAGCCTACCCATCACTAGAGAGCAGCAGTGCCATCACTAAAAATACAGCCTATCCATCACTAGAGAGCAGCGTTGCCATCACTAAGAATACAGCCTATCCATCACTAGAGCAGCGGTGCCATCACTAAGAATACAGCCTATCCATCACTAGAGAGCAGCGGTGACATTACTGAGAATACAGCCTATCCATCACTAGAGAGCAGCGGTGACATCACTGAGAATGCAGCCTATCCATCACTAGAGATCAGCGGTGCCATCACTGAGAATACAGCCTATCCATCACTAGAGAGCAGCGCTGCCATCACTAAGAATACAGCCTATCCATCACTAGAGAACAGCGGTGCCATCACTAAGAATACAGCCTATCCATCACTAGAGAGAAGCGCTGCCATCACTGAGAATACAGCCTATCCATCACTAGAGAGCAGCGGTGCCATCACTGAGAATACAGCCTATCCATCACTAGAGAGCAGCAGTGCCATCACTGAGAATACAGCCTATCCATCACTAGAGAGCAGCGGTGACATCACTGAGTATACAGCCTATCCCTCACTAGAGAGCAGTGGTGCCATCACTGAGAATACAGCCTATCCATCACTACAGAGCAGTGGTGCCATCACTGAGAATACAGCCTATCCATCACTACAGAGCAGTGGTGCCATCACTGAGAATACAGCCTATCCATCACTAGAGATCAGCGGTGACATCACTGAGAATACAGCCTATCCCTCACAAGAGATCAGCGGTGTCATCACTGAGTATACAGCCTAAACCTCACTAGAGAGCAGCGGTGCCATCACTGAGAATACAGCCTATCCATCACTAGAGAGCATTGACATCACTGAGAATACAGCCTATCCATCACTAAAGAGCATTGACATCACTGAGAATACAGCCTATCCATCACTAGAGAGCAGCAGTGACATCACTGAGTATACAGCCTATCCCTCACTAGAGAGCATTGACATCACTGAGAATACAGCCTATCCATCTCTAGAGAGCAGCAGTGCCATCACTGAGAATACAGCCTATCCATCACTAGAGAGCAGCGGTGACATCACTGATAATATAGCCTATCCATCACTAGAGAGCAGCGGTGCCATCACTGAGAATACAGCCTATCCATCACTAGAGAGCAGCGGTGCCATCACTGAGAATACAGCCTATCCATCACTAGAGAGCAGCGGTGACATCACTGAGAATACAGTCTATCCATCACTAGAGAGCATCGGTACCATCACTGAGAATACAGCTTATCCATCACTAGAGAGCAGCAGTCACATCACTGAGAATACAGGCTATCCATCACTAGAGAGCAGCGGTGCCATCACTGAGAATACAGCCTATCCATCACTAGAGAGCTGTGGTGCCATCAATTAGAATACAGCCTATCCCTCACTAGAGAGCAGCGGTGACATCACTGAGAATACAGCCTATCCATCACTAGAGAGCAGCGGTGCCATCACTGAGAATACAGTCTATCCATCACTAGAGAGCAGCGGTGACATCACTGAGAATACAGCCTATCCATCACTAGAGAGCAGCGGTGACATCACTGAGTATACAGCCTATCCATCACTAGAGAGCAGCGGTGCCATCAATTAGAATACAGCCTATCCATCACTAGAGAGCAGCGGTGCCATCACTGAGAATACAGCCTATCCCTCACTAGAGATCAGCGGTGCCATCACTGAGAATACAGCCTATCCCTCACTAGAGATCAGCGGTGCCATCACTGAGAATACAGCCTATCCATCACTAGAGAGCAGCAGTGCCATCACTGAGAATACAGCCTATCCCTCACTAGAGAGCAGCGGTGCCATCACTGAGAATACAGCCTATCCATCACTAGAGAGCAGCGGTGCCATCACTGAGTATACAGCCTATCCATCACTAGAGAGCAGCAGTGTCATCACTGACAATACAGCCTATCCATCACTAGAGAGGAGCGGTGCCATCACTGAGAATACAGCCTATCCATCACTAGAGAGCAGCGGTGCCATCACTGACAATACAGCCTATCCATCACTAGAGAGCAGCGGTGCCATCACTGAGAATACAGCCTATCCATCATTAGAGAGCAGCGGTGCCATCACTGAGAATACAGCCTATCCATCACTAGAGAGCAGCGGTGCCATCACTGAGAATACAGCCTATCCATCACTAGAGAGCAGTGGTGCCATCACTGAGTATACACCCTATCCCTCACTAGAGAGCAGCGGTGCCATCACTGAGAATACAGCCTATTCATCACTAGAGAGCAGCGGTGCCATCAATTAGAATACAGCCTATCCATCACTAGAGAGCAGTGGTGCCATCACTGACAATACAGCCTATCCCTCACTAGAGATCAGCGGTGCCATCACTGAGTATACAGCCTATCCCTCACTAGAGAGCAGCGGTGCCATCACTGAGAATACAGCCTATCCATCACTAGAGAGCAGCGGTGCCATCACTGAGAATACAGCCTATCCATCACTAGAGAGCAGCGGTGCCATCACCGAGAAAACAGCCTATCCATCACTAGAGAGCAGCGGTGCCATCACCGAGAAAACAGCCTATCCATCACTAGAGAGCAGCGGTGCCATCACTGAGAATACAGCCTATCCATCACTAGAGAGCATTGACATCACTGAGAATACAGCCTATCCATCACTAGAGAGCAGCGGTGCCATCACCGAGAAAACAGCCTATCCATCACTAGAGAGCAGCGGTGCCATCACCGAGAAAACAGCCTATCCATCACTAGAGAGCAGCGGTGACATCACTGAGAATACAGCCTATCCATCACTAGAGAGCATCAGTGCCATCACTGAGGGTACAGCCTATCCATCACTAGAGAGCAGCGCTGCCATCACTGAGAATACAGCCTATCCATCACTAGAGAGCAGCGGTACTATCACTAAGAATACAGCCTATCCATCACTAGAGAGCAGCGGTGCCATCACTGAGAATACAGCCTATCCATCACTAGAGAGCAGCGGTGACATCACTGAGAATACAGCCTATCCATCACTAGAGAGCATCAGTGCCATCACTGAGAATACAGCCTATCCATCACTAGAGAGCAGCGGTGCCATCACTGAGAATACAGCCTATTCATCACTAGAGAGCAGCGGTGCCATCAATTAGAATACAGCCTATCCATCACTAGAGAGCAGTGGTGCCATCACTGACAATACAGCCTATCCCTCACTAGAGATCAGCGGTGCCATCACTGAGTATACAGCCTATCCCTCACTAGAGAGCAGCGGTGCCATCACTGAGAATACAGCCTATCCATCACTAGAGAGCAGCGGTGCCATCACTGAGAATACAGCCTATCCATCACTAGAGAGCAGCGGTGCCATCACCGAGAAAACAGCCTATCCATCACTAGAGAGCAGCGGTGCCATCACTGAGAATACAGCCTATCCATCACTAGAGAGCATTGACATCACTGAGAATACAGCCTATCCATCACTAGAGAGCAGCGGTGCCATCACCGAGAAAACAGCCTATCCATCACTAGAGAGCAGCGGTGCCATCACCGAGAAAACAGCCTATCCATCACTAGAGAGCAGCGGTGACATCACTGAGAATACAGCCTATCCATCACTAGAGAGCATCAGTGCCATCACTGAGGGTACAGCCTATCCATCACTAGAGAGCAGCGCTGCCATCACTGAGTATACAGCCTATCCATCACTAGAGAGCAGCAGTGTCATCACTGACAATACAGCCTATCCATCACTAGAGAGGAGCGGTGCCATCACTGAGAATACAGCCTATCCATCACTAGAGAGCAGCGGTGCCATCACTGACAATACAGCCTATCCATCACTAGAGAGCAGCGGTGCCATCACTGAGAATACAGCCTATCCATCATTAGAGAGCAGCGGTGCCATCACTGAGAATACAGCCTATCCATCACTAGAGAGCAGCGGTGCCATCACTGAGAATACAGCCTATCCATCACTAGAGAGCAGTGGTGCCATCACTGAGTATACACCCTATCCCTCACTAGAGAGCAGCGGTGCCATCACTGAGAATACAGCCTATTCATCACTAGAGAGCAGCGGTGCCATCAATTAGAATACAGCCTATCCATCACTAGAGAGCAGTGGTGCCATCACTGACAATACAGCCTATCCCTCACTAGAGATCAGCGGTGCCATCACTGAGTATACAGCCTATCCCTCACTAGAGAGCAGCGGTGCCATCACTGAGAATACAGCCTATCCATCACTAGAGAGCAGCGGTGCCATCACTGAGAATACAGCCTATCCATCACTAGAGAGCAGCGGTGCCATCACCGAGAAAACAGCCTATCCATCACTAGAGAGCAGCGGTGCCATCACCGAGAAAACAGCCTATCCATCACTAGAGAGCAGCGGTGCCATCACTGAGAATACAGCCTATCCATCACTAGAGAGCATTGACATCACTGAGAATACAGCCTATCCATCACTAGAGAGCAGCGGTGCCATCACCGAGAAAACAGCCTATCCATCACTAGAGAGCAGCGGTGCCATCACCGAGAAAACAGCCTATCCATCACTAGAGAGCAGCGGTGACATCACTGAGAATACAGCCTATCCATCACTAGAGAGCATCAGTGCCATCACTGAGGGTACAGCCTATCCATCACTAGAGAGCAGCGCTGCCATCACTGAGAATACAGCCTATCCATCACTAGAGAGCAGCGGTACTATCACTAAGAATACAGCCTATCCATCACTAGAGAGCAGCGGTGCCATCACTGAGAATACAGCCTATCCATCACTAGAGAGCAGCGGTGACATCACTGAGAATACAGCCTATCCATCACTAGAGAGCATCAGTGCCATCACTGAGAATACAGCCTATCCATCACTAGAGAGCAGCGGTGCCATCACTGAGAATACAGCCTATTCATCACTAGAGAGCAGCGGTGCCATCAATTAGAATACAGCCTATCCATCACTAGAGAGCAGTGGTGCCATCACTGACAATACAGCCTATCCCTCACTAGAGATCAGCGGTGCCATCACTGAGTATACAGCCTATCCCTCACTAGAGAGCAGCGGTGCCATCACTGAGAATACAGCCTATCCATCACTAGAGAGCATCAGTGCCATCACTGAGAATACAGCCTATCCATCACTAGAGAGCAGCGGTGCCATCACTGAGAAAACAGCCTATCCATCACTAGAGAGCAGCGGTGCCATCACCGAGAAAACAGCCTATCCATCACTAGAGAGCAGCGGTGCCATCACTGAGAATACAGCCTATCCATCACTAGAGAGCATTGACATCACTGAGAATACAGCCTATCCATCACTAGAGAGCAGCGGTGCCATCACCGAGAAAACAGCCTATCCATCACTAGAGAGCAGCGGTGCCATCACCGAGAAAACAGCCTATCCATCACTAGAGAGCAGCGGTGACATCACTGAGAATACAGCCTATCCATCACTAGAGAGCATCAGTGCCATCACTGAGAATACAGCCTATCCATCACTAGAGAGCATCAGTGCCATCACTGAGGGTACAGCCTATCCATCACTAGAGAGCAGCGCTGCCATCACTGAGAATACAGCCTATCCATCACTAGAGAGCAGCGGTACTATCACTAAGAATACAGCCTATCCATCACTAGAGAGCAGCGGTGCCATCACTGAGAATACAGCCTATCCATCACTAGAGAGCAGCGGTGACATCACTGAGAATACAGCCTATCCATCACTAGAGAGCATCAGTGCCATCACTGAGAATACAGCCTATCCATCACTAGAGAGCAGCGGTACTATCACTAAGAATACAGCCTATCCATCACTAGAGATCAGCGGTGCCATCACTGAGAATACAGCCTATCCATCACTAGAGAGCAGCGGTGCCATCACTGAGAATACAGCCTATCCATCACTAGAGAGCAGCGGTGCCATCACTGAGAATACAGCCTATCCATCACTAGAGAGCAGCGGTGTCATCACTGAGTATACAGACTTATTCCTTCTAGAACTTTTGTTATTTTTAGCCTCCGGTATCTGGGGAGGTGTCTCTGGTAGAGGTTGGTTCTTGGCTTTGGTAATTCCATCTTCATGGTATCCTGATCCCTCAGATATTTGCTTCTTGTGTCTTTCAGATTTTCTTTAAACCTGGTTTTTATTCCCCCCACAAATTCTGAAAACAATTAAATCAGCGGCAGAAATGAATGTGCATTGTCCTGAGTGTTCGTCACATTCTCCTCTCGCCTCATTTCTCTCCCTAATTCTCTAGTTTCTTAGCCATTGGGTTGCCATAAAACATAATGTCCCATCAGATCTGGCGGCGGCCTCCTGTGCGGCCGCGCTGTGTGAGGAAAATAATCTCATTACGGAAATTCCCAATCTATCTTACAAAAGAGAAAATTTCATTTCGGCATCTTAAGCAGCAATCAAATTACCCCGCAAATTGAATAACACGGACGCCCTCGCCGGGGCAGAGAATAGCCCAAGATGCAGAGATCATTCCTGCTGCCCTGAATGGAGACAATCTGCGGCACTGACCAAATTACTCCAGAATGAGAAATCACTTACAAAAATTATTGGTAAACTGAATATTCACAAGATTGATGAATCGTCCCCTGATGTCAGCGAGTCAGCACTTAGGATTCGGCAAGGTTTAATGAGCGGCGCAGTGCGGGCAGAATGGGATAAAGCGTCCCAACTGAGTTATTAATTCTTACTGTTTATGCTGCTGATGATTGTATAATCCCACGGAGAGAACGCGACGGCCGCTAGGCTACATCATTATCATCATCCACCTTCTCCTCATTCATGCTGATGGCCAGTGGACCCGTAATGGGTGGAGTTGGGGATTTTGGTTCCAAGTCTCTTAATATTTCCTTTCTTCTGTTTTGCAGACACTCAATAAGAACAATTTGCTTCCGGACGATCGAACCAACTTTTACCCTTTGCAGCAAACAAACGTGTACACCACCACATACTACCCCAGTAGTCTAAGCAAATACGACTTCCGACCAGACTCGTCTCCAGGCAGAACTTTCACCAACAGCTGAGATCTGGCGCAGAATGGAATTCATGTCATCACACTGAGGTTCCATCTGCTTCCCCTCATGCTCCATAACTATGTGTTGGCTCATCCGCACTTGAGGTTGGGCTAATGTCAGACTTATCCTTCTCTATGTGCTATTTTGGACATGGCACTGGAGTAAGCCCCTAGGACACAGCTAGAGTGGTATCTTCATGGTCGGGAGAGGAGTATAGTCCAAGGCTTCTTTTTACTTGAAGATGAACACGTTGCTTCTGTGGAGATCCTGGAACAAATTTTTTTTAAACAAACAACAAAAAAAAAACAGTTTACGGGAGGTTTTCAGAGGCATTGGACTTCACGAGGGATTTCTTTTTTCCTATAAGCAACAAAATAACACATTACACTGAATGGCTTTGTCGCTTGCATGACCCTCTCCTACACATCACGCCGTGGCTCTCGCTCTGCTCCTGTTACAGTTTTTGGATAAATCCTGGATTGTACCAACAGCCTCAAACCTTTTGCATTGGTCACGTGGTCGACTAAACTGGACTTTTTAAAATGATGATCTTGAGTCACTGGAAGTGGGACCCTTCTTCATAGACGATGTGTTGGTATATGGCCCATCTCATTACACCCAAGAGGATGGAGGTGGATCCCATCGGGTCTACAGGTGTTTTCAGTTTCACCTCGATGTCCCTGTAGTCAATACAATTCCTGACTTGACCTACAAAAACTTCACGTGACTTGTATAAAGTTAGATTTTTACAAAGCGGCCATAAAAAGATGATTCTGTTCTGGCCCCATTGTTACTTAGATCTATAAAAGTTAAAATCAGGGTTTTATTAGAGAGCAGACGGATATCTAGGTTGGGTCCCTGGGCTTGGGCTTCTCGTGCTCTGGAGGCAGAGCAGAGACATCCATGTCTAAAGGACTATTAGTAATAAGGCAGTACCGGATTGGTCGGCTGCACTTTCTGATGTAATAACTCGTTTTGATGTACAGAAGAAACTGATCAGTGAACATTTTGGATTTGTTTAAAACCAATTTCTGTTCTTTTAATGATTACTAGAATGGAGAATGTTGTTTTTTTTATTGTTAGTTTCTTTTTTATATATATAAAAAAACAGGTCAAAGAATGTCTAAAGCATCATGTCTTCCACATGTTTAACCCAGAAATAGTTCTGCTTCAAAAGGCTGGCAGTGAAAGGGTTATTCGGGAAATCTCCATAATACACCGAGCATTGGTTCTTACATTATGAAGGACTATGGCCGTACAGATTCAGTCCTGGTAGTACGCGTGGAGTTTACAAGCTCTTACCATGGGGGGGGGGGGGGAGGAGGATTTTTGGAGAGTCGTCTGCTTGTCCTGAGATTAGCCATTAGATTGTTTAGACCTCTGTCTGACGTGTGTGGAAACCTAGAAGTGATATTTAGAGTGTTTGTGAGTAGCTTGGAGAGAGACTGGACCCTGAGTTTAGTAGTCGCCTTAGTTTAGATTGATTACAATGCAAACCCATTCAGTGCCTGTTCTGTTTTTTATGGTCAAGTCCAGAGATCCAATAGTTAGTTGCAGGATGACACAGCAGGAGCCTTATTAATGCAGCAATCCTAGATCTGTGCCCTGCGAGGAGCCGCGATCCAAGAGTTTGTCATGTTACACTACAATCCGCTGACACAGCACGTACCTCCACTCCATCACTTGTGCCTCATTATCAGTGACATCTCCAGCAGATTCCACTTCACTCACTGCTCAATATTGGTGACGATGACCCGAGGTCATGACATATCCTGCAGTTTTTGCCTGTTCCAAAGGTCACCGGTCACATTGCAACACTTTGCTGACTATTTCTCCTGCGTATACGCTGGATATTACACCTACATCCAACACATCCGGAGCATAAAAGTGGGAAATAACATGAACATGTTGGACTACACTACACCACATGGACAGGATCCCAATAGTTCGGTCTCATTACTAGGGATCAGTATCTGTGCCCCATCTCCAGCAGCGCGCCCTCTACATCTTCTATCTACACCGTTACATATTCCACATAGACTCGGAATAATAAATTCTGACTTTGACAAATCCATTTTATGCATTAAATTAAGGAAATTGTACGGACACAAATTACATTTTCTGGCTGTGAACAAACCGTCACTTTGTATATTTACACGGTGGTGTGACACGCGCCGGCCGGTTACGGATAACCGAGCATTAAATCTACAGCACAAATATTGCTGGTAACCTTTCGGAAGGGACAGATAATGTAATTTCGGCAGACAAGTACGCGGAGTGGCAGGGGAGACATCGGCGGCTGCTCATTTTATTTGTGAATATCAGGTTAAATGTGTTTCAGATCGATATAATTTCCTCTTACAGATTTTAGAGCTGAATATGGAGGATATAAAAGCTGCATGTAATCCTCACAGGTCGTGGATTCCATGAATATTCCAGATGGTAAGAGCTCACTGGATGGTAGTATAAGGGCCAAGAGCACCACCTTACATTGTCCCCCGGATCCTCCGCTCGCCTGTCTCTCCTCTACACACATCCTATACTATATCTATATAATGAGCTCTTACTACGTAATGATGGACGATCACTGACATAACAGATCCCTCACATTACATACTCTGCAGTCTAGTAACAAGCCGCGCTCTGCTGGACAGCTCGTCTTATCTTCTAGTACACGGTGCACTGCACATTTACTTCTTTTCTGAAACACCAAAAAAGTTTAACATTTTGCTATTTTGCTTCTTTTCATATTGACTTTTAAAAAAAAAAAGCTTGTCCCAACTTTACTCCGACCTTCACACAGCCATAGATCACGTTCTGAAATAAGTGATTATCATAGAGGGAGTTGTGACGACCTTAGGGAATGCTGGTTACCACCATTGGAACAGGCAGTGCCAAACCGTTCAGCTGCCCTGGATACGAGGCCGGGGCTACACAAGAGCCATATAAATGAAGGGCACAGGCGCATCAATCACATTTGGCAATAGACTTTTTAAATGGGGGTAAATGTTTTCCCAAACAGACGCAAAAATATTTTCTACACCTTGAAATAACATCCCGTCTTCCCAGTTGTGCAAGTTTAAGGTCACTTTGACACAGTGGGCAGATTTACTTACCCGGTCCTGTCGGTATCCAGCGGCGCGTTCTGTGTGGAAGATTCTGATCTTCCGCCGATTCACTAAGGTAGTTCCCCCGATGTCCACCAGGTGTCGCTGCTGCGCTGAATTCCGTCGGAGTTCACCAAGCCAGGCCGGGTGCAGGTGAGCGCGTGTCAAGCGAAACTTTTTTTTTTTTATAATACGGCGGTTTTTCCGAATCCGTCGGGTTTTCTTACGGCCACGCCCCCGATTTCTGTTGCGTGCATGCCGGCGCTGACGCGCCACAATCCGATCGCGTGCGCCAAAATCCCAGGGCAATTCAGGGAAAATTGGCCCAAAATGGTAAAATTCGGGTAACACGTCGGAAAAACGCGATTCGGGCCCTTAGTAAATGACCCCCATTGCGTTTCCACTACTATTTTGAAAGCATTGCAAACACATCCATCCCAAAATGCATAAAAAAGTGCATGGTGTTAACGATATCTAAGGGTCCGGTGCGGTCTTTTGCATTCTTGGTGCGTTTTTGCATGGTTACCCTGTGTTTGACTGGTTTAAATCCATTATTTTTCATTTGTGTCATTTTAAGCAGCTGTAAAAATGTTAATGTAGCGGCTTATGCTTCCAGCTATGAAGAAAATATGATTCACACCAGCCAAACGCAGGGTAACCGTGCAAAAACGCACCTTGTGAGCGCACGGCAAAGGCTATACCTGACATCACATACATCGGCGCAGATCACAGAATCTGTAAAACTGCGGAACTGCTCCAATTCCAAGTAAAGCATCGGCAGCTAATATCCGTACAATAACATTTATAGCCATGAAAACTGCTTTTCAATGCTCAAGTTTCGGAGCGCAGAGATGTCCATCACATCATTATAAGCCCCGTGTAAGAACAGGTGCAGCCATAATACATTAAGATGTGACAAGACGCTTCCTGTACAATCTGCGCGCCATTGATAGCGAATTACAATGTATCGGGGAAGAAGGCCCATTATCCACATATTGCAGAATCTACACATAGATAAGAGAATTTGGTCCAGGCTTCACGCCCTTTTTGTGGAGGGAGGGGGGGGGGGGGGTAGGTTGCGATCACATCCACACTTATTTTTCGCATGATTTTTGTTAACACTTCACATTCTGTGGTACAAACAACTAAAGTGCAAAACAATGCCGTTTTGTATCACGCTTCACTTTGTTAAACTGGCAAAGTATTTCTTAACCAGATCCAAACGTGTGTGAACCCTGAGGTCGGATCTACATCCTGCGTCTGTGTTGCGTTTCGAAACGCCTGCGGCCTGATTGCCGAGACGTTTCCACTGAAATGCTTGCTATTTGCAATAAGCGCCACGTGTTTTGTATTATTTGAATTGGGTTTCTAAATTCATATTCCTCATGTGAACGAGGCCTTAGAATAAATTCCCAACCTTCTGCGATTTTCCACATAACGTCATGTACAGCTCTCATCAGGCGGCCATATATGAATATTTCATGAGATCTACAATGTTTCCTCATAAATCCCATACTGTTCCTGTCTATTCTCCAGCAGTTGTGGAATCACAGGGCGTGCTGAGATTTGTCGTTCCACAAGTCTGTTACGTTTTTGTCAAGTATATGTTTTTTTAAAAAAATGCCTTATACAAGAGCAGATTCCAGCATCCAGCCTGCCTTTCCTTAGGTAGGGTAAATCCCTCATTTAGGTTCTTACATAGATTGTAGCGCGTGCCATGGGTAGATGATTTTAGGATTAGGCTTTGAGCTGAGCTGTGCATGTCTGACACCAATCCCGAGCTCAGAATGATGACCGTGGGGTCGGAATAGTCTGTGACCCTCGGAGCACCTCGACACCTCTGGGTCCTGGATTCTCTATATGTCAGATATACTTTGTTTTATCTTTGCCAAACACCTTAATCAGATTAGATTGTGAGTTCTTCAGGGCAAGGATAGAAACATCCTTCTTGTCACTGATGTTTATAAAATTGTGCCATTGCTTCGAGCCCGTTGTGTGTGTGCGCTACAGATAGAGCCAAATCTGCATCAAGGACTGGATGGGAAATGGGCAGTTTGGGAAGATGTGGAAATTGGAAGATGCTTTGTGCTCTCCCAGACGTTACTATGCCGATGGCTTCGCCCCATTATGCAAAGCTTGCCGTTAATTAGTGGGCTCTGTGCTGAAGGCTCATTACCTTCCTATGCAATTGAACTTGCCATGGTACTCTAGAATAATGTGACAGATTGTAATCACTGCCTTTAGACACTGTGAATTCCTTTTTTTGGTACTCTGTATTTTTTATATATTGTACACTGTAAAAACAAAAGACTTCAAAAATAAAGAAAATGTTTAAGAAAAAAAAAAAACAGAACAGAAAAGGAAAATAATGTTTTGGCGTGTAGTGATTTTTTTTGGCAGGGCCGGATTTTGGATGGTTGTGTTGTCCTATGATGGTCGCTAAAAATGGAGACTAGAAACCGAACCTGGTGAAGAAAGGCCTGGGGCGCGAAAGAACTTTATCCCAAAGGGTGCGGTCACACGGTACGTTCTTGGTACATTTTTAATCGCATGTGTTTTTTTTGCATGTTTCCTAACCCGGACGTGTAAGCAGCGGTGCTAACGTTTTCACACATTTAAAAATACAATGCAAATGCGTGGCCAAGGCTTGAAAATGGAAGTGGAACATGAGAAAGCAGCCATAAGGGTCTCGGTCATTTTCAAAAGTGACTTGGAGGGCGATCAACCCTTTAGGTCAAGGTTACTCGTTACAGTTCAATCCAAACACAACAGGGAGGGGCTATTCCTAATCGCAACTATACATTTTGGCGAAGCTCCTCCCGTTACGTATCTGATGCAGTCAAAACGCATCACAAAATGCAACATGTGAACACGGCCTCAGTATTGGACCTATTTCACACGAACATATGAAAACGGCCGTATGCTACCCATACCGTACTATTTTCATACAGGTAGCATGCAGCCATCCATATAAATGTATTGTCCACCATACTGTACTATGAGAGACGTATATCCTATTTCCTCCATTATTTCTGTTTCTTACGCCCCATAGAATATATGTGTTGCATACGCTTATGCACTGATGCTGTATATCCGTGCTGAATCCAAGGAGACCAGAACAGTTGGAGGTGCGTTCTGTCGGCCAGCCCACCATATTTTATATGGATATAGTGACATAGGTGCACATACAGATGAAAAACATCACATATATACAGATTAAGGCTACATTCACACTGCCATTGCCCGCCGTACCGTAGCACGGCGGGCAACGGCAGCACGTGGGGAGAGGAGGAGGAGGTGAGTGCAACCCCTCTCCATAGGAACAGCCATTGCCGTCTATGGGGGCGGGGCGTATATCGGCCGTATATACGTCCCTCTTGCGGCAGTGTAAATGCAGCCAAATATGGCACAGAAATACAGGACAGGCAGAATCATACGTGGGTTTTCATCTCAGCAATTTGAATTAGCAGATAGAGTCCATACTGACCGCATTCACACAAGGCATCTACATGCACCAGCTGAGGAGACAACATTACGTTAACATTTGTGTTTTATGAACGCAAATGTTAACACAATATAATTACGCAGATCTCCGTTCCTCGGCTGTTGTATTGGGTTTCAAAATGCAAGGTTAACGTCTAAATGCAGCCTAAGTGGTTGCTACCCCTAGATATCCAACAGCAACCCCATAAGGTTGTCCATCAATGGAGGCTCTTATTGGCAATGAGATAGACGCAGCAATGTGAATACGACCTTATCATAACCAGCACATAACATACAGAAGTGATAGCAGGTGTAGAATGACGAGGATGTAATGTCTTCTTCATGCAGGTGATTGATGCGAGTGCCGTGAGTCTAATCCACCGTGACTGGATACTACTTGAGCCCGGGTAGAGTGTTTCTCCTGGTGGACGGTAGTGTAGGGTTTGATCACTTACATTTCAGGTGCTTTGATGAAAGCATAACTGGGCTCCTGGCTGCCAAGTTCTGATGCTCTGTTGAACCCAATCGTGTGACATGGAGCTCCTGCTGCCGATGATGCTCTTTTACTCCTTTAACTCTGGAATGTTAAAGGATGTTAGAGTACAAAGTCTGAGCCACAAGGAGGGACATCACATTTACCACTAGGAGGTTGATGGACCTTTGCCTGGGGATCCTGGTGGGCAGGGAAACCTTTTGATAGTGCCAGAAGCAGGATCAGAGGTCGGCAGCAGGATCCATGTGGCCGATGGCTCCAGGGTTTGGAGTAGAATGTCACTGCTGTGTGTGGTGAGACATGCACCACGGCTATGGACGGATCCCGGACCATACGCAATCTTGATGGGTCCTGGGTCATCCTTGCGTGGTCCAAGTATGTGTTCGCATGATGGGCTCCTGGCACCTTTGGGGACATGTGCAGCATAAATCTGTCCTGTACTGTGTTACTGCCCTCGTACCTCACTCCTCCTCTGAGGATTTATCCAATGTGATCGGCCTGGTCTCCTACAAGTGTCCTGAGCACCATGGGAGCTAAACACAGCTACAGCACATCTGGAAGGCTGTCTATTATTGATGGGAGCAGTGCAAGACACTCACCAGACCTGATGCAGGGAGCCTTTAGAGCAGGCAGAACACGTGCCACAGAATTCCGATGTGTCCTCACTTCATCTGAAGATATCCTCCATACTGTGGCCGTTCAACTCCTTGGTGCCCTAACAAATTTGGTCTGGGTCCTAGTCCCCGGAAGTGGCTCAACTCTCAGATATGCCACTGGCCTACTACCACCTGATTTAGGTTGCGTTCCCAAGTCTGGAATGGTATGTTGGCAAGTTTGGCCCAAACCAATACTAGAAAAAGATAGGGAGAAAAAGGGGAAAGGGCTGAAGCTGTTGTACTGGCAGTCACCTATCACAGTGCCATCTTTATAAGATATTTTCAATATCTGATCAGTTCCTGTGTCCACCTTTCTCGTCCTTAATTTTGCAGGTTATGAAGACAAGGGGGAAGGGGGCACAAAAAATGTTGATACCTCCACCTAGAATCTTGTTTCATATGAATCTAGGATTGTGTTTCTAGGTGCCAGGGAACAAGATATTAAAGGGGTATTCCTACAAAGACAAGTTTCTTAAATAACAAAATTACAACCTCTCTCCATCAGTCTTCTGTTCAGACCATAGAGCAGCACTCTATACAGACCGACACAGTATACATAGCACAGAGCCGCACAGTACAGAGCATAGAGCGGCACAGTATCCAGACCAAAGAGCCGCACTATATACCACAGACTTGTCACTGACCGCACACATCTCTCCGAGCCTCCAGCAATTTCTTTCGTGCACCCACGTAGAAACTTCCACTCGCTGACAAGGCAGGAGCCTCGGTCTGTACCGACACCCACTGACAAATGTTATTTAGACCAGGGGCTGCCATTTCTGGAGATGGCGGATTATTTGGAATAGTCAGAGTTTCCAATTAAGAGTTTCTAAAAGAAGACAGCGGCATCTGTTCCAGGACAATAGATTGTCAGCTCAAGACATCAATCAACCCTTTATGAGGACATGTGCCGTTACTGACACGGATCCCACATGGATGACAATTTTAAACATTTAAAGGAGACCTAAGGGTGGTGCCACACGTTAGCGTTTTCATTGTGTTTCATAACGGAATCAAAGTGCACTGGGGCGGCCCAGGGTCGATTGTATATGTGTTTCTATGCAACCGCATGCGATCAGCAATCGGCACCCGGTGTCTTGTATTGTGTAAATGCTAGACACTGGGCGCAGATTGCCGATCGCATGTTTGCATAGAAACGCATATCAATCGGCCGACGTGTGACATCACCCTAAGTTTCAAAATGCATTTAAGGGTGAAGACACACTGGGGGACATTTACTTACAGTGTCAGTGTCTGCATTGGCTTTGTTACCGACCTGCTCTCGGTAAGAAGATACACATTTAATATTGTAGAGCTGTGCAGAGACATTTCTGGCGCCGAGACTATTTTCTGTCCCTGGGACAAAATCTGTCCCGAGCACCAGAAATGTGTCCATCAGTCCCTGCTAGACCAGTTTTCTTTTGGTCTACTTTCCATCAGTTTACACCGCCCAAAAAGGGCTGCGACACATAGTAATTGTGTCTGAGTTTCCACTCCGCCAAAGCCACGCCCCTTTTCGGAGAAGAGTCGGAGCAGACGGAAAAAGGCATTTTTTCTGTCCCCGACAGCTAATAAATAGGTCGGAGAGCAGAACATGTGGTGAGAGCGCCACAAAACTGGCGGAAACGCCATAGTAAATGTCCCCCACTGTGCCTTTTTGGACAGTCCTTGGACTATTCTTTGAAATATGCGTTTTGCTGGTTTGAATCAGTTTTTCTTCATTTCTGGACCTGGAAGCAGCTGTGAAATGGATTAAAACCAGCCAAATACATGGTAAGCTTACAAAAACAGAACTGCGAGGGGCTTAACCCAATCACATATTCATTTGAACAGAAACGTGTGATTGGTAACGAGCATCCAGTGTTTTGTATTGTTTTTGAGAGGGAACATGTGAACGCAACCTTAGGGCGCGTTCACACGTTCCGCTAGCGCCGCGTTCATAACGCGACGCTAGCGCACAGGGGGCGGAGTTTGAAGCGATCGCATATGCGTTTCCAAAGAAACGCATGCGATCGGGTTATTAATCGCATGCGTTTCCCGGGAAACGCATATGCGATCGGCCTGAGCCCCGCCCACTGTGCGCTAGCGTCGCGTTATGAACGCGACGATAGCGGAACGTGTGAACGCGCCATCAATGTTTCCATAACTGACAACCAACCAGTCTCCTTCCCCGGGGCTTGTTATAACAATACAAGAATCTTCTGCACTCATCTACCAGAGTTTATGTCCTTCTCCATCTAGGACACGTACCCACTGCACCACTACTTCCGATATTCGCACCATTTCTGCTACACATGTGGTCAGTATTACGGGGCTATTCTCCAGCAGAAGCCGATGTGCACCGGGCAGATGTGGCAGCAGATTTTATTGGAGATATTTTGTTTATGAAGCAGAAAAGGTGTTTAATCTCTAGAGAGGAAGCAAATACTGGAAGATTTCACGCGCGGCAAGCGGCGCCCTCCTCTGTGCCGTTGCTGATTGCTGCATCTAACACTCATTCGTGTCTCAGCACTAATTAAAGGGAAATTGCCTGAGACTCGCTACCAGCCGTTCCTCTGATTATACAGAGAGAAGGAGCAAACAATTGGAAGTAACCCCCTGGATGCTGCAGCTGCAATGATTCACCTCCACCTGAGATAATTTGCCTTGTGAAGCTCTAGAGACTCTGAACAACAGATCCGATGAATGCTAAAACTTATCAAAGTAACAGAAAAACAGGCAGATGGATTATAAAACCTGAGGTGTCCACGACTCCGGCAATATAATAAAAGGTGTCCAGGGACGCCACAGCCAACAACACAGGACGGCATAGGACAACTTTAGCTTTTTCTGGATATTGACAAAAAAAAAATGTGCAAAAAAGGGAATATCTCATCAATATAGATATAAAATAGCTGACAGACAATAATGAGGCTTCCTACCAAGGCTACAAAAGTTTAGGAGAACAAAAAACAATCCCCTGGGCCACGGAGAATATCACTGAAGATCAAGATTACAGAACAATGTCATTCCACTAGATGTATTCAGAAATAATGTCATCTCCATTGATGAACATTTGATGGATTTGTGTAAAGCATCACCAGGTCACACGGTTTTGCAATTGCCAAATTATCAACATAAATTCTTTATTTTGCATAAAAAAATTTGATATTGATAATGATAGAACAGCAAATATACTGGAGCACAGAGAAAGATTAGGGTGAAGACACACATGGCGTTTTTGGGCCGTTTTTACTAAGTGCGTTTTCAGATCGTTAAAAACGCATGCGTTTTTGACCGTTTTTCATTGCGCAATTTCGAAAAAAACGGACAAAAACGCATGCGTTTTTAAAAACGGATGCTTTTTTTACGCATGTGTTTTTAACGATCTGAAAACGCACTTAGTAAAAACGGCCTTATAGTTACGTGTCTTCACCCTTATAGTTACGTTTCCTGCAGGTCCTAGCAAGTCAGTAGACCTCAGGACCTGAGCACAGGACCTCAGCACAGGACATCACTAGTCTCGCACAGATCTGCTCAGCACTTCTTCCAGTCTCAGACTCTTAGGGTGAAGACACACATGGCGTTTTTGGGCCGTTTTTGGGCCGTTTTTACTAAGTGCGTTTTCAGATCGTTAGAAACGAATGCGTTAAAAAACGCATCCGTTTTTTAAAAACGCATGCGTTTTTGTCTGTTTTTCCGAAATTGCGCAATGAAAAACGGACAAAAACGCATGCGTTTTTAAAAAACGGATGCGTTTTTTAACGCATGCGTTTTTAACGATCTGAAAACGCACTTAGTAAAAACGGCCCAAAAACGCCATGTGTGTCTTCACCCTTAGGGCGCGTTCACACGTTGCGTTTTGTTTGCGTTTTCATTGCGTTTGAAACGCATATACAACAGCTGATGAGAGGTGATTTGCCGAATTACATTACCGTTTACGTTTGTAAACGTAATGCTAACGCATGCGTTAACGGGATGTTAACACGCGCGTTAACATCCTGTTTACGATGCGTTTTGTAAACGTAAATGTTAACAGTGATGTAATTAGGCAAATCACCCCACCTCAGCTCTTGTATATGCGTTTCAAACGCAATGAAAATGCAATGAAAACGCTGGTCAAGACGCAACGTGTGAACGCGCCCTTAGGGTGAAGACACACGTGGCATTTTTAGGCCGTTTTTGGGTCGTTTTTAGTGCGTTTTCAGATCGTAAAAAACGCATGTGTTTTTGACCAGTTTGAATTAAGATAATTGGTCAAACCTGTCAAGAACGCATGCGTTTTTTACGATCTGATAACGCACTAACTAAAAAAGGCCCAAAAACGCCACGTGTGTCTTCACCCTTAGGCCGCGGTCACACATACCGCTAGGCGTCTGTTCATAACATGACGCTAGCGCATAGGGGGAGGTCCTCGGCCCAAACGCACATGCGTTTCCAGGGAAACGCATGCGATTGATAAGCTGATCGCATGCGTTTCTCTGGAAACGCATGTGCGTTCGGGCCGAGGACCTCCCCCTGTGCGCTAGCGTTGCGTTATGAACGGACGCCTAGCGGTATGTGTGACCGCGGCCTTACAGGTTTCTTTGTCACCAAGGATTTCCAGTGCTTTTCTATTGGGTTTATATTAGGACTCTGAGTTGTGGGCATTTCATTGTTTTTCGGTTTCTGCTTTACCTATTTTCTTGTGTGACAGGGGGATTGTGCGGCATTAAAATTGCTGCTGGACACAAGTAAGGAACCATGGGGGACATTTACTTACAGTGTCGGTGTCTGCATTGGCTTTGTTACCGACCTGCTCTCGGAAAGAAGACACACATTTAATATTGTGGAGCTGTGCAGAGACATTTCTGGCGCCGAGACCATTTTCTGTCCTTGGGACCAAAATCTGTCCCGAGCACCAGAAATATGTCCAACAGTCCCTGCTAGACCAGTTTTCTTTTGGTCTACTTTCCGCCAGTTTACAGCGCCCAAAAAGGGCTGCGACACATATTAATTGTGTCTGAGTTTCCACTCCGCCAAAGCCACGCCCCTTTTCGGAGAAGAGTCGGAGCAGACGGAAAAAGGCATTTTTTCTGTCCCCGACAGCTAATAAATAGGTCGGAGAGCAGAACATGTGGTGAGAGCGCCACAAAACTGGCGGAAACGCCATAGTAAATGTCCCCCCATGTGTTATTAAAGGAAGGTCTGATACACACATGCATTCACTTGTTCGCTATATTACTGCATGAGATGTCCATCTCCTGCTGCAGAAAACAATACCCAAACCATGGCACTTCCACCACCACCTTTCACTGACTTCTTTACACACTTTGGATTCAGTCTGTCCCCAGATCCAAATAAAACCTGTTTTCATCACTTAAATGAATTGCTAAATAAAGGAGATTGTAGCCTCCTGATTCTTTCTTCTTATGAGAGGTTTGGTCACTGTGGAATGGGCTTCAGTCCAAATGCTCTGTATGAAGAGACAGATCCTCCTGTTTAGCAATTCCAGCTGCAGTGTTTAAATGATTATCCATGGAGTTTTCCCGCATTATCCTGTCCTCTCTAGCATTTGTCTTTCGGGGCGACTTTCTTGAAGGACTGGAATGAGTTTGTGATGTAAAGATGCAATATTCTAGAAATAACAGACTTGGAACAACTTCTCTTGCTGTGGCTAATAAGGTTTTCATCTGGACAACCTGCTGCATTCACTTTGAAACAGCATAAAATTTATATAAAGTCAGTGAGAACTGGAAAGTTTGGTGCCAATTACGTACGTTTTTTTTTTTTTTTTAGATAATCAAGGAATTAGCACCAGGTGCCAGATTAACACCAGTGACTTGCAGGGATCTGAAAGTGTCTCTAATGTGATCAGTGTCGTTTACAATGATCTCATTTACATATTTATTCTGAGCTCTAGAATATGTGCAATTTATGAAAAAGGCATAAAAGACTTATCTTACTCATATTCGTATAATATAATCACACAGGACATTGTGTGTTCTCTAAGTGTGTGTGTGTATCAGTATCATGGAAGTATATGAAGCTGGTGGAATTGTTGAACTATAGGACAGTGGTGGCAAACCTATGGCACGTGTGCCAGAGGTGGCACTCAGAGCCATTTCTGTGGGCACTCAGGTTATCACCCCAGGACAGAGTTCACCAGAAAGGAACAAATCCACCAAATCTTTCTACAGTCCCAGGCAACTTAAGAGATGCTGCACTCAGCGCTATTTTTAAGCAACACTTCATTGGCTGTTTGGAACTGCGTGAACAGTGACAAGGTGTGGAGAGGGCTGCAAAATCTTATTGAGGTCCCCCTGCTGGACCCTTCATTATTTCTCTACAGAGAGACCCTGGAGAGAAGCTACAATGAGAGTCTGAATTTGCCCCCCTTCTATCAACGGTATTGGTGGCCTCACGGGGGCCGATACGATTGAAAGATGTGGAAGAACAAGAAACGATACGTTACTGCTTTACATTCCATGTTGGCACATCAGGGTAAATAAGTGGATTTTGGTTGTAGTTTGGGCACTCGGTCTCTAAAAGGTTCGCCATCACTGCTATAGGACATTGGCATCTTTTGAAGTGTCCGGCAGCTATTTGTGACATCCTGGAGTTTTTACAGCCTGATAAACTCTGACCTGAAGACTGCTCAGACCCCAAAGGACATTTGGTCCCTCTCCCCCCCCCCTCCTGCATCAGAACTTGGAAACAAAGAAACTGTTTAATAAGGAGAATCAATTCTAACTAATTAATTAATGGGAGGTTCTGAAACCTGAACCAAATAGAAAATGTATAAAACATTGAGGAAAAAAACGCATGGGGGGGGGGGGGGGGTCCCATATTTCTCCCACCTCCAGGGAATTGGGAATTAGTGTAATTTGTACATTTTTGTTATTTTCTCCCTTTTTATTTTATAACTGTTTTGCCGTATTGTGAGTCATTTTATTTAGTTTTTTTAAACATATTTTTGCAAGCACAGAAACCCCTTTTGTATTAAGCTTTTACTTTCATTTTGGACCCTGTACACTCTGTAAACTCATAGCCCTGTAAAATGTGATCGGCTGTGTGACTGCTAGAGAGCCAAGTGTGCACCTGGTCTGGTTTACTAAGGGTGAAGACACACGTGGCATTTTTAGGCCGTTTTTAGTTAGTGCGTTTTCACATTGTTAAAAACGCATGTGTTTTTGTCCGTTTTTTTATTGTGCAATTTCGGAAAAACTGACAAAAATGCATGCGTCTTCAAAAAACGGCTACATTTTTTAACGCATGTGTTTTTAACGATGTGAAAACGCACTAACTAAAAACGTCCTAAAAACGCTACGTGTGTCTTCACCCTAAGGGCGCGTTCACACGTTCCGCTAGCGCCGCATTCATAACGCGACGCTAGCGCACAGGGGGCGGAGTTTGGGGCGATCGCATATGCGTTTCCAGAGAAACGCATGCGATCGGGTTATTAATCGCATGCGTTTCCCGGGAAACGCATATGCGTTCGGCCCAAGCCCCGCCCACTGTGCGCTAGCGTCGCGTTATGAACGGAACGTGTGAACGCGCCCTAAGGGTCCGCAGATGCACTTTCGTCGGATTTTCGGGATTTGCGCGGCTGTGACAGGTATTTAACTGGGGATTGTGACGCACACAATTAAATTATGGCGCGGCTGCGCTGCTTTCATGCGTCACAATTTTGTGGGGTAGGCAGTCAGACAATCCCACTGATTCGGACTGAGCGCAGGATTTAACTTTCTAATTGTTGCAAGATCAAGCACTTACATGCACCAGGAAGAAGAAGGTGAACTCCGGGGACCTGAGCGGGGAAGCGACACATGACGGATATCGGGCACATGATCTTAGTGAATCGTGGCAGATGTGCATTGTGGTTGGACAATTCGAGGAACACGTCAGGACAGGTAAGTTAATGTGTCCCAAGGTGTTTACTTGAGAGGCAAGAGCGGATGTAGAGGGGGACACTTATTGGTCCCAGTGTAAATTCAATAAGTGGTGGCTTCATAATTGGGGTGTGAGACCTGGATGAGGTGTGACTTATGCTCAAGTTGTGTCCTGAGGGTAAGGTGAGAACATGGTGAGTGGGCTTAAAAAATTTAACCCATACAGTCGCACCTCAAGTCACAAGACTTTCCGTGACACACACACTTAAGCTCACCCTTCTCTACTACCTGCTGATCCAAAAGTGTCATCAGTCTCTGGACCCAATTCCGCCAGTGAGTGCCTAAAAATATTTAAACGAGATTGACCAGTCAGCCCCGACTCACACATATAAACACCAATACTAAAACCAACTACAAACTACAAGGTTTTTTTTTCCTTCAAATGTATAAAATTAGCAATTTATACAATGAGATGTTACGAAATACGGGAAATGATAGATCAGATATATAAATGTTGCTCCATTATTGATGGAGCCTGGAACATCAATAATTCCTGTGATTATTGTCTTATGGTTACATGTGGGGTTTCTGAGGTGTTTCCATTCCAAAAACAAATAAGTATTTAGTGAAATCAGATGATTTCCTTGATGGGTTTCAAATGTGTGTAAACGGGTGCGTTCACACGCGGCCCAATCGCATTGGAGTTTTCAGTGACCCACAGGCAATTGGTAACCAGGACCCGGTAATTTGCATGGACGTCACGCCGATTGCTTGTTGCTGATCACATGAATTTCACTAGAAACACAGATGTGATTGCCCCAAGCTCGGCCCATTCGCATTTGAATAGCAAACGCCACATGTGGACGCTCACTTAACACGTTTCTCATCGTTTACTGCCCCTCAAGTTGTTTGTTCTTGTTGATGCAAAAAGTTAACAATATGTTAATGAATAGTTAACATTACATTTACAAAATGTTAACAGATTCTTTAACATAGCGATTTGTAAACACAAATATTAATGGCAATGTAATAAACCTAATCTCTCCTCAGCTGTCGTATTGTGTTTCAAAATGCAAAGGTAAATGTGTTAAAGGGGACCTGTCACCCTCATGGGGAGGCGGGACTGGGAGGCTGCTGCATGAAACCCGGCAGCTACCACCGGCCTATGGCGTAGGAGGGGCGGTCCTGGGAAGAAGCATCCCCTCATGAATACGCTGGACCGCTGTGAGCTGGGTCCGGCATTCTGAGGCTATGGCGCTGCGGGTTCTGCTAGCTTTATCGGAGGGTAAAAACTGCAAAAAATGGCGTAGCGCTAATACAATGTATCATTAATACAGTGATACATTCCCTCCTCCTCCTCGATAGATTTTAGGATGTTCTGGGCCAACGAAACCTAATAATAGACATTGTGAAGACATGTTGAGGGTTAACAAGCTGCCTCCCCCGGACCCTCCATGTCATCCATCATATAAATACGCAGGTTTCTTTATGCATTAGGAATGCGGAGAAGCAAAGCAAATTACATCTACAAGTTTAAATTAAAAAGCTTTCTGGCCTATTAAGTTCTCCTCTAAGTTACAGCTCAATAACATCAAATTCCCATTTTTGTTCTCAATTGAAGAACAGAATATGCGACTGTACGGCGTCTCCTCTCCAGGTCCGGCGCATGCGGTGCCTGTAATGGACAAGAGCGCATCACTCATCTGTATGGGACCCGAGGCAACACCAATCAATGAGATCCAGGGCTCAACGGAAAGCTCCATCATTCTGACATAAGAAAATGCGTTAGACAAAAAAAATAAATAATCAGACCCAAAAGCAAATCCTAATAATGTTACGTTACAATCCTGAGATATTGGACAATACGCCAGCCCCACTATAACCCTAAGGCGAGGTCTCCACGGCAAAGGTCAAGAGTCAGGGGTAATAAATGAGCCCCGCAATAACCCTAAGGCAGTGGTGGCGAACCTATGGCACGGGTGCCAGAGGCGGCACTCAGAGACCTTTCTGTGGGCACCCGGGCCATTGTCCCAGCACATCAGGCAGGACTCTTCAGACAGAATCTTCCTGCAGTTCCAAGCAACTTAAAAGATGCTGCTTTCAGCCATATATTAAAGTGATACTTACTTCGCTACCTGGGACTGTAGGAAGAGGGAGAATGGGGCAGATTTACTTACCTCGCCCATTCGCGATCCAGCGGCGCGTTCTCTGCTCTGGATTCGGGTCCGGCCGGGATTTATGAAGGCAGTTCCTCCGCCGTCCACCAGGTGACGCTGCTGCGCTGAAAGTCATCTCAACGCGCCGGAATGCACCACCTCGGACCAGGTGAAGGTAAGCGCTTTGCAAGCGACACTTTTTCGGTTTTTAAATGCGGCGGTTTTTCCGAATACGTCGGGTTTTCGTTCGGCCACGCCCCCCGAATTCCGTCGCGCGCATGCCGGCGCCGATGCGCCACAATCCGATCGCGTGCGCCACAATCCCGGGGCAATTCAGGTACAATCGGCGCAAATTGGAAATATTCGGGTAACACGTCGGGAAAACGCGAATCGGGCTCTTAGGAATGAATTATCTTTGGAGGATCCTCTGCTGGCCCCACAATTCTCTGTGTACAGAGGGACACTGGCAAGTAGCTAAAATGATGCAAATTTTCCATCTTGTCCTCAGGAGGCCAATATGATCAAACGTTGTTGAAGAATAGGGAGCAATAAGTTAATGCTTTAATTTTTTGTTGGCACCTCATGATAAATAAGGGGGGTTTGGGGTTGCAGTTTGGGCACTTGGCTGCTAAAAGGTTCGCCATCACTGCCCTAAGGGGAGGTGTACACAGCAACACCCAAGAGTCAGGGGGAAAATGTTAAGTTTTAGTAAAAGATTTTACCTTTATTGATTTACTGGGCAACCTTGTGATGTTGCACTAGGTCTTCTCACTTTCTCTGCCTCCTTTAACCCCTTAATGCCATTTTGCACCTTCTTCACACGCCCTATTTTCAAATCTGCCCTGTGTCACTATAAGTGGATGTAACTTTGAAAGCATCTCCAGCAAGAACATCCCCAGGTGATGGAGATTGTTTACTTGTGACATGTCACACTTCATGTTAGTTTGATGGTCAGGCAAAACCTGAAAATTTGAGAAAAAAAATGATTTTCAACAATGGGGGTCATTTACTAAGGGCCCGATTCGCGTTTTCCCGAATATTTCCGATTTGCGCCGATTTCCCCTGAATTGCCCCGGGATTTTGGCGCACGCGATCGGATTGTGGCGCATCGGCGCTGGCATGCACGCAACGGAAATCGGGGGGGCCTGGCCGAATGAAAACCCTACGGATTCGGAAAAACCGCCGCATTTAAAACAAAAAATCTGTCGCGGAGCTTGCACTTACCTTCACTCGGCCCGGCTCGGCGAACTCCAGTGCGTTCTGATGCTTTTCAGCGCAGCAGCGCCACCTGGTGGACGGTGGAGGAACTACCTTAATAAATCCCGGCCGGATCCGAATCCACCGCAGAGAACGCGCCGCTGGATCGCGAATGGACTGGGTAAGTAAATCTGCCCCAATGTCTCCTTTTCTGACATCATAACACCAACATAACTTGACAGCTAACATTCACCTAATGTCTGCTCTACCATGACACGGCGTTTATCATGCGTCCTCTCATTTTTGTAGAATGCGATGAGGCTTATAAGTTTGTGCGATTTTTCACATTTTCATTTAAAAAAAAACAGCAAAATCAGATCTTTGAGGGATCTGCTCAGCTTTCTAGTCCCTTTGAGGGGCATTAAATAATAGTTGACCCCATAAGTTACCCCATTACATACACTACACCCCCTCACTGTATGTACAACAACTTTTATTAACCCTTTCATTGTTTCACATGGGATAAAACAAAAGCAGGTGCAATTTAGAAATTGTAAAAAAACTTTTTTGGCTAAATGAATGCATTGAAAAAAAAAAAAAAAATTACATTCGGTGGATAAAATACCAAAACACTCCACAAAATGTGAGACTCAATTTCTCCATATGTGGTGGTGACGGCTGTATGGGCACACGCCGGGGCATTGAAGGGAAGCTGCGCCATTCAGAGCAGATTTCCATTGTTACTTTTTAAAGGCTGTACAATTTTTATATTTTTGTCAACTTGCAGGGTATTTTCTGCGAGATTAGATGCACTTTAAAAATACTTACCGTAGTTTTAGTGGCACTTATTGAGGACATTTTATTAACTCTTTATTAATTGAATCATCAATTCCAGTTTAGGCTTTTATTGCTAATTTTTTTTCGACCATTCCGACCATTCCGCATACCATAAAGATAATGGGGCACATTTTTGTCAGGTTCCTTGACTTTTCCGGGATCTCGCCGGGGATTGTGTCGCACGCGATCGTTTTGTGCTGCAATTGCACCGGCTTTCACACAACATAAATTGGGGGGCAGGGCATCGGACGGATTCAGACTACTCGTGGGATTTAACAATTCAAATTGTGTCGCAAGACAATGCACTTACATGCACCAGGAAGAAGAAGGTGAACTCCGGGGACCTGAGCGGGGAAGTGACACATGCAGGATATCGGGCGCATGATCTTGTTGAATTGCGGCAGACTTCATCCTTGTCAGACAACGCACCGCGGGGATCGCGCAGGGGCCGGGTAAGCAAATGTGCTCCAATGTTCTCTTTATTCTATGATCAGTCCGATTACAGTGATACCTCATTGACAGAGCTTTTATAACATTTATAAAAGTATATAGGTAGGCACTAAATAGGGATCGGCTCCAGATTTCTTATTAAAGTGATTTTAACCCCTTAAGGACGGAGGGTTTTCCGGCTCATTTCTCGCTCTCCAACTTCAAAAATCCATAACTTTTTCATTTTTACGTGTACAGACCTGTGTGAGGGCTTATTTTGTGCGTAACAAATTTTACTTTCCCGTAATGTTATTTATTTTAGCATGCCGTGTACTGCGAAGCTGAAAAAAAATTCCAAATGTGGAAAAATTGAAAAAAAACCGCACGTGCGTCACGTTCTTGTGGGCTCAGTTTTTACGACTTTCACTCTTCGCTCCAAATAACACGCCTACTTTATTCTTTGGTTCGGTGCGATCGCGGTGATACCAAATTTATATAGGTTTTATTGTGTTTTAATACATTTTCAAAAATTAAACGAATGTGTACAAAAAAGAAAAAAAATTTTTTGCCATCTTCTGACGCTAATAACTTTTTCATACTTTGGCGCACGGAAATGTGTGAGGGGTCATTTTTTGCGAAATGAGGCGACGTTTTCATTGCTACCATTTTGAGGTCTGTGCGACATTTTGATCATTTTTTATTTCATTTTTTATGTTATGTAAAAAGGTGTAAAAGTCGCATTTCGGACATTTGGGCGCCATTTCCCGCCTCGGAGGTCACCGCCGGCCGTAACCGTTTTTATATTTTGATAGATCGGGCATTTTGGGACGCGGCGATACCTAATATGTCTGTGATTTTTACTGTTTGTTATGTTTTATATCCGTTCTAGGGAAAGGGGGGTGATTTGAACTTTTAATATTTTATTAATTTTTTTTATTTTTTAAACTTTTTTTTTTCTTTTTTTTTTTACTATTTTTTAGACCATCTAGGGTACAATAACCCTAGATGATCAGATCGCTCCTACCATATACTGCAATACTACAGTATTGCAATATATGGCGTTTTTGCAGGTCTTACATTACAATGAGCCACTGGCTCATTGTAACGAACCTGCATAAACCATGTAGCCTCGTGTCAAGAGAAGACCCGAGGCTACCATGGTAACCGATCGCCGCCCCCCGATGACGTTCGGGGGCGTGGCGATCGAAAAAAAGATGGCGGCGCCCGTGCGAAGTCGCGGGCGGCGTTTAGAGGGTTAATAGCCGCGATCGGTGCAAGCACCGACCGCGGTTATTAGCGGTGGGGGTTTTGTGCAAAATGCAAAAACCCCCACCTCTGTATGAAGAGGACTCAGCCCGTGAGCCCTCTTCATACTTCCCTTATACCTCTGCGCCGTAGAGCTACGGCGCAGAGCGTTAAGGGGTTAATCTAGACAATACAAACATACAGATAAATACATATATATAAAAATCTGATCCACAGATGTCTGTAATGAAAAAATTGGTCTAGATAACAAACAACAACTAGTTTGAAATTAAAAGATTCTAACGTTCTAAAGATGCATCAGAGGTTTATCTTGTACTTAATACATCAAATTTTGAGCTGATAATATACAATATTAAAAGATCGTATGAATAAAAGTTCATATGAGTGAAAAAAGGTTCATACGATTGAAAAAAGTGGGGGATAGGTATCCAGGAGGTGTCTTTGGTAACTGGCAAGATATAGGGCCCTATATCTGCAGTGTGTAGTTGAAAAATAGGATCGACCCAATATAGAAGATAGATAACGTTATATGGTTATAGTCATACACTCACGGTTCGTTGGTTCTGGCCTCTTCTCAAGTTAGTTAATTTTCTTCATAGCGGAGAAGAGATGGAGGATTGTGTAGATGATGTACCCTTTGGCGTCCTTACCGCCACGTGTGTTGTACGATGGCGTTCCTAGACAGCTGGTGTGGCGCGGTTCTTGCGTCAAACGGCACGATTTCCAAGACAGCTATTGTGGCGCAGTTTCTGCGACAGACCGGCAAGGTTTCTGGTTGTCTTGTCTCTTCCCTTCACAGATCCAATGGTTACTTTTGCACTGGGTAAGTGGTATTGTTATGTCCAACGGGATGCGTCCATCCCAGGTAATAGGGTTTGTGGCAAGGAATATCTCCGTGAGTGATTATTGAATGGGTCTCAATCCTCTGGTTTTAAAGCTGTTGCGGCTATTAGTCTACATTGCTTAGCTGTAAGGGGTATTTTTTGGTATTTTTTTATAATCTTTGGTCCTATTACAGCAAAAAAAAATCCAATTGTTATCGGGACAAAACTTTTTTTTTTGTGTGGAGCTAACATAAAATACACAAAAATAAAGAACCTATCTTATATGTAACCCGGGGACTGCCAGTATTTGAAATGCTATTGGTTTAGGGGACTTTCACTTTAATTATTTTTTTATCAAAAAACTATTCTCTTTTGTTTTTTTTACAGCTTAGCTTGAACCAGCGATCCTCTCAACACTTGTTCAAGCTCATATTGAGCCAACACGGTGCAATACAAATGTCTTATGCTCAGTAGATTATAGACCGATCCAGCCTGGAGTTCAGAAGACATAGCGCAGCCTCGGGGCTGCCATCGGAAGATCAGACCTGTCCCCCGTTAAGTGGAGCAGGAGGGTCTGATCCACATCAGAAGCCCCTTATATACAGAGGTCTAGCATGGCTTTGGCGTGTAGGAGTTAACACCCACAATCGGAAGAATCTACAGGTGGGTGTCATTATAAGATGAAGCTCCTGAAGCTTCTGGTAACAACTCAGCTTGTGATCCGGTACCATAAGCAGGACACAATAGTGCGGGAAGTTACCTCAACCTGTGCCGTGCTATTACACTTACCGCCGGGAAGGGGTTGAAGCCACAATTGAAATTTGAATGCCTCATCAGATCTCTTACTGCTGCAAATGGATCAAGAGGAGGTCACAGAATTACCGCCAAACTTTTAGATCAGCCATTCAAGTGGGTGCGATTAGTCTAAACTCGACTTTCCTCTGCAAAATGCATCATTGAAAAGCAGTTGTTCCAATTCAGTGCACTGTGCACTTCTGCTGGATCCGACCACCGATTCCACAGACCAAAAAGGTCAATGTGCAGGAGGCCTAAATCTTTATTACCCAGTGAAAAAAAGTCTTTTAAAAATGGCTAAATACAACTTCTCAACAATTCAAAGATATAGAGGGAAGAATAAAGTAGCACTTACCTTAAAGGGGACCACAACGTCCACACGCTCTCCATACTGCCCCACATTCTTCTGGTTTCCTTCATTACTGATCTTGGAGACCTCCTCTATGCTCCAGGGAACGGTCTGGTCAGATTGTGACATTCCTATCACTTATATAAATTTATTCACAAGACTTCTCACTTTTCCTAACAACATAGTATGATAGTAAAAAGACAAACTATCCTATGTGATGGTAAGAATCCCATATGTAAAACTCCTAGTTTAGAAAATATTGCTAATACAATATCATCCTGATTTGTGCAGTAATAAGAATCCCTGAACCAAGTTCTGTCTTAGATCATCCTTCTCCATATGCATCATCAGTATAGAAAGGATGCATTATGTACCCCCCCCCCCTATATAATAGCATCATCCTCGTCAGTATAATGGTAATAAACACCCATATAATAGCATCTTCTTCGTCAGTATATTGGCAAGTATCCCCTATGTAATATCCCTTATATAATAGCATTATCCTCGTCAGTATAGGGTAATATCCCCCATATGATAGCATCATCCTCGTCAGTATAATGGCAAGTTTCCCCTATATAATAGTATCATCATCATCAGTATAGTGGCAAGTATTTCCTATATAATAGTATCTTCCTTGTCAGTATAGGGTAATATCCCCTATATAACAGCATCATCCTCGTCAGTATAGTGATAAGTATCCCCCATATAATAACATTATCCTCGTCAGTATAGTGGCAAGTATCCCCTATATAATAGCATCATCCTCGTCAGTATAGTGGCAAGTATCCCCTATATAATAGCATCATCCTCGTCAGTATAGTGGCAAGTATCCTCTATATAATAGTATTATCCTCGTCAGTATAGTGGCAAGTATCCCCTATATAACAGCATCATCCTCGTCAGTATAGTGGCAAGTATCCCCTATATAATAGCATCATCCTCGTCAGTATAGTGGCAAGTATCCCCTATATAATAGCATCATCCTCGTCAGTATAGTGGCAAGTATCCTCTATATAATAGTATTATCCTCGTCAGTATAGTGGCAAGTATCCCCTATATAACAGCATCATCCTCGTCAGTATAGTGGCAAGTATCCCCTATATAATAGCATCATCCTCGTCAGTATAGTGGCAAGTATCCCCTATATAATAGCATCATCCTCGTCAGTATAGTGGCAAGTATCCTCTATATAATAGTATTATCCTCGTCAGTATAGTGGCAAGTATCCCCTATATAACAGCATCATCCTCGTCAGTATAGTGGCAAGTATCCCCTATATAATAACATTATCCTCGTCAGTATAGTGGCAAGTATCCCCTATATAATAACATTATCCTCGTCAGTATAGTGGCAAGTATCCCCTATATAACAGCATCATCCTCGTCAGTATAGTGGCAAGTATCCCCTATATAATAGCATCATCCTCGTCAGTATAGTGGCAAGTATCCCCTATATAATAGCATCATCCTCGTCAGTATAGTGGCAAGTATCCTCTATATAATAGTATTATCCTCGTCAGTATAGTGGCAAGTATCCCCTATATAACAGCATCATCCTCGTCAGTATAGTGGCAAGTATCCCCTATATAATAACATTATCCTCGTCAGTATAGTGGCAAGTATCCCCTATATAATAACATTATCCTCGTCAGTATAGTGGCAAGTATCCCCTATATAATAGCATCATCCTCGTCAGTATAGTGGCAAGTATCCCCTATATAATAACATCATCCTCGTCAGTATAGTGGCAAGTATCCCCCATATAATAGCATCATCCTCGTCAGTACTCTGCTTCCTATAGAATATCGCTGGTCTCTGCTGTAATTCTCCAGATTCCGGTTGTGTAGATCAGAATAATTCATTATCTTCCATAAGATAAAGAAAAAACAAACAAAATATTTAAAAAGGTTTATTTAACATTAAAGTAAAAAAAAAAAAAAAATCATTATAAAAAACGGTTATCCAACGGTCTTAGCAGTGAACAGGTTAATGGTGCATTAGACAGTAAACAACTTTATTCTAGATCACAAATTATAGATTAGAGAACAATTCCACAAAATCTTTAAAGAAAAATAAGGGATCCCTCAGCACCCCCAGATCATTAGCAGCATAGAGTAATGTACAAGAATAATGCCATAGGCTCCACATAATCCGAGGTCACAGGGAAACTTATAGTGTTAGAGCCCTCCGGAGGTCACATGGACAGTCACCTTGATAATAGGCTCCTAGGCGGCTCTTCACCATCACTCGAGAGGTTACAGCAGGGGCAGGACTGGTAGTAAACAGGTAAGAGTCTTACCATAAGAGGAACTTGGGGTATGGAGGTGAAAAGCTACAAAAAAAGCTAAATATTATTCCGTTAAAATCTAAGCCCAAAGACAAGTATCTGAGGAATCCTAAACATAACCCGAAACCCCCCCCCCCCCCCCCCCTCCAC